>NW_017100202.1:81234-127753 GCF_001263275.1 Habropoda laboriosa | reverse complement strand
GACGAACCGACGACGACGACCGACCAAGAGAACCCAAGCCAAGAGGAACGGAATGAATGTGATATGGTGTGGTGGAGGCGGTTTGGGAGGAGAAGGCCAGATAGAGTTGTGCGTGCAATGGTAAACGAAAAGACGAGAAGACGACCTGCCGTGGTGTGGCGAAGAGGTGGAAATGGAAGGACGAGGAGCGGTGAAGAGAGAAGAGAGAGACGAAGAGGGAACCACGGTAAAAGGGATTCGGTTTCGCAGTCTGGCGAAGAGGGGAACCAGAAGAGGAATGAAGATAGAGGGGTTGGTTCTCGTGGAACCGGCGTCACGACGACATAGGTGGCCGCACGGGATCGGGCGGGAAGAAGAGGGAGAGAGAATTCGGGGCTGTTGACCGGGCTTCGAATTCGAAAGGCTCACGCAGGCTCGCAGTGAGGCAGGACGCGGATCGCGACGGTGCCGACGACGTCGACGAGGACGACGAAAACAGCTACAACGCAGCCGCCGACACCGCCCGAATTTCACCGTGCTCTCACGCTTAACTCGATCTGTGCGCGTGTATGTGTGGCTGTATTGTATGCATGAATCTCTCGATGCGAATCTGCTCTGAATTGCATGCAGCACGGTATCTCTCGTTTCACACTCCCGACGAATTTTTCGATACATTTTGCAACTGGGCAGAATAGTCCATCGATATTTTCGAGACTTTTAGACTTGCTATCCTTTTGATCGATGAAATTGTTAACTCTTTACGATGGCACTCGAGGATATTCCTGAAAAGGCGTTTTTACCTTCTAAACGCTCTGTGGACCCTTTGCTTGCGGAAAAAATATATGCACACAGCTTAAACAAACTTATACGTTCTTTTGGGCGATACGTGACCGAGCGTGCGCTATGAAAAAATAATTCCGACCAGTACGACTACCATGCCTACGGAAAATATGACAGCAAAGAGTTAATATTGAAACAAGCTTCGACTTCAGCTTACTTTCTTCTTTTTTTAACCCTTTCGCGACTAGCGCCGGTTATATCCGGCATCCACTAAATGCTTCACACTGGCTGACGCCGGTTATATCCGGCATCAATTAAATGCTTCGCATTGTGGCCGGCATCCTCTAAGCGCGTCGCCTCGACAACTCAAAGTGAAGATTTATTTTAAAATACAGAACAAGGCCTCGACAACATTCCCTTTATCCGATACACCCTTAAGTCCTCTGCTGTTCCAACGAAATCCTCTAAGATTTCACACGGACACACTGGGAGCTCGAAAAACGCGAGACACTCATGGTGTGCACTAATGGCACGACGACCCGACCGTTAGTGGCGTGCTGATGGCTAGTTCTGCCGTCGCGAAAGGGTTAATTTTGTAAAATCAATCGACTCGTTCTTTGTTCTTCAGTGATATTCGGTTCGTTGGAAATCTGCCGATTGGTGGATTAAAGATTAGTAAACCGATGAAATTTATGAATGTGATTGTCGGAGTGCTGCATCTGTGTATCGGAGATTGAAAATAACGTGTATCGGATATCAGATTGGAGAAAGATATCGGGAGTGGAGGTACGTCATTCGGGCAGATGGTTTTCCGAGTATTTTAAATTGTAGTTTATGGAAACGGTGGTTTGAGGTAGGTCTTGGCAGAATCGGGGGAGGGATATCGTATTAAGCCTTGAAGAAAGAACGTATAGTTACTACCGGGGATTACAACGATGCAGGTATTGATCTTTCCGCGATACCGAATACCAATTCTGGAACAATATCAAGGTAGAAGTACAGCCGTTACACTTGCATAACCAATTTCTATTTGCCGCGTCTTGTAAATTTACCGCAACACGTACTCTGCCTTTTCCTTTTATCCTCGAGACTGGAATAAACAACCGTGTAAAACGAAACTTCAGTTATGCATATATCACGAGCCGCCGTTATCTTGACAAGCAAGCCTTATCGCGGAAATTATCGCGAGGTTTGTTTTCAGTTTTGCATCGGAATAATTGGAAAGTCTGTACACAGGAGAAAAAGACCTTCGAGATACTCAGGTTCCGCTCGATTATTTTCAACTTCCACGGAACTCTATTATACCAGCCGAAATTGCTCCGATATTAAACTTTCACGTGCGTTCTCGTTCCAATTCCGACGGTCCGGTGAACTACGTCACAGACTCGACCATAGTCTATAATCCACTCCAAAGAGGCTACCGCCGTATAACTTATCAAAGTCCCTGACCAGTCTCTGTTCCGCCATCCCACGTCTCTGACCCGATCAAATCGAATCTGTTCGAAATCTCTAACTCCGTTCTCTACGATAAGCTGCTAAATTTCTCAGTGAAATTTTTCTTAGAAACCTCCGATCGATTTATTCTTCCGGACAACGAATCTTCCAACTTCAGTAAAACACAATACTCGCGGCTAATCTCTCTTCCCTCGCTAATATACTCTATCGGATCGTATCGAAAATCTCCATCGGATCAAATCTACGGTTGAATTATCTCTCCGGAGTAAACAATCCACGTCTATCGAAATTATCAATTATCACCTGAGATTTCCTCGAAATCCTCAACGCGCCTATTCACGCTGCCATTCGTGAAAATCTTCAGAAAATCTTCTTTAAACCCGTTTGCAGCCGCTGTTGGACCCGAGCATGTCTGCTCCAACAGGCTGCTTCGTTCCCAACCACGCATCGAATCAGCCCCCGACGACAACAAAGATAGAGAGAGAGAAAGAGAGAAGAGGGCGTGCGCGTGTGCAATGTTCGCCTAACTCGGTTTCACCGCTCGACCTTGAACGCGTACGGGCCGCAGGGGTTGAGTCGCAGGAGGGTAGACTTTCGTCGTCATCGAGCTCTCCTCTCCTGTGTAGACCGGAGTATCGATCCAGGAACGAAGTTGTCGGCCCTTTCCCCATTCGCGAGCCCGCCAACAACCCCTTCCCCCTTTGTCGGGTCGAAAGTCTGGAGGCCTTGACGGGCGGCTCGGGTGGGAAAAGGGGTGGCTGACAGGAGGAGGAACGCGGAGGAGGGCGAGTGCGAGGGACGCGCGCGAGGGTCGTGGATTTTACGTCCACGCGTGAAACGCCAGAGCGAAGGAGAAAGAGTTAGTAGGAGGTGGAGAAAGCGAAAGTAAAGGGGACCGAGCTGAGCCGAGCATCAGAGATCACTTCAGACGGAGAGATAGGAGGCTCCGCGAGAGTTCCTAATAAAAAGTGGCAATGATAGGCTGATAAAGGCGACCGCTCGACCCTTTTTATGAGCTACTCGTCCATGTCGAGTATCACTGCAGAATTCGTTGGCTGTGGTGGGCACTCGTTGGCGATTTACGATGCGCGATATCGAGCCCATGGCGGGCTAATTGAGTCCCTTTTGTTTCATGTTCGTCGGTTTTCGGGGGCTCGAATTCGACCGTCTAGACGGCCGCGAGTGGAGAAGGGGAGTGCTTCAAGTTGAATCTGACGAAAATTGGTATCCAGTGGTAAATGAAATGTTCGGGGATAAAGAGATGTAGCAAGGAAGGGTGGTTTCTTCGCGTCTCTTTGTAATCGTCGATGGTAACATTGCGTATTTTTGTAGTTAGAAAGTATTTCTGAATTAAACTGGTGGTGTGTCGTTTTCTGTTTTAAGAACGGGTTAGACAAAGAGAGAAGTCGGTATCAGATCTGTCGAGGCCTCTTTGTGTTACAGCTGTGACGCATAGAAGGGGATGAAGCCGCGTAAAAGGCACCACCTGTCGACGACACTGACCTATGTGAACACGCAGTTTTAAAGAATCAGAGAATAACCAAGTAAAAGTACACTTACATTCTGCAAAGTTCACGGTAGCGGCGGGGACGGATACATCTTTTATATGCAAATCCTGGGAAATTTATGGAAATGTAAATGTCACAGGGATACTGTTCACGACCGTCTTTAGAATGTCTTTATTTAAACAGAGCGTGAAAAAAGAGCTTGCGTTAAAAATGTTTCTCGCTATTCAGAAAAAGTGTCACACGTAACGTGTGTAAAGAACGAGACGAAAACACGTAATATTTTCAAACAGGAGCGACGTAACACCCAGATCCTGCGAGAACGCGATGAAATAACGAAATTACGTGATAACGCCTACACGAGCCTTCGGTCTCTCCCTGTCTCTCCCTCGCTCTCTCGATCGGTTTCCCCTGAAAATAATTCTCGTTTCATCCAGGATTAATCGATCTTTATGCACGACAGAACAGCGTGAATTTCTGACCGTGAGAATGTTCTCCCCGCGGTCGAGTTAAAATTACAAAACACCGCGACATCCAGGCAGGAGAACAGAGGAGGAGTCGGAATTCGAATGGAAAGCGACTTCTTCTTGCGGCGACTGCTGCTGCATTGTTTTCGAGCTCGTCACACCGAACATCATCGCTATAAACGGCGGTCGTATCGTGTGCAGACGGTGACGTGACCGAACAGCGTTTTTTCTTTTCTTTTTTTTTTCTCGATAACGATGGAATATTTTCGACCTCGAACCATCGGTTCCTCCTCCTGGTCCCCTCCGAAATTCTCCGCGCTCGTTCGTTTCCTATTTAAAAGGAGGGAAGGTCTCGGTTCCCGGAGTGAAATTGGCTCTCTGCTGCTGCTGGCTGCATCTTGCTCCAGGCTGCAAAACACTTTGACCTATTAAAACAGGCTGCTCACTGTTCCGCTATATCACTTATCGATCAACAGCTATAATTACAGGGCCATTTTCGCAATTTCTCTACGTTGTCACATAGGAGAACGTGTTTCGAAGCAGCGACAGAAAGGAAACGGAACGGTCTTCGAAAATTCTCGAACGTCAGCCGTGATAACGTTTATCGACGGTAGAATTTTATCGAGCAGTTTCTACTCGCCAATTTATCGGGTATTTTTCGTTGCCCTTCGTCGAGAACACTTCGTTTAATTTATCGACAATTTTTCAGCAGCCTTTAATCGATCATGTTCGATCCATTAATTAAAACCATTATTCGCTCGTGAATAATGTATATCTCGTGATAAACCTTTCTAAAATACCTCTCTCGTGGAATAAAAATCTTTGTCCAACTTGCTGTGCACCTCGTTAAATGAACTTTTAAATAGAGTTCCGTATTGCTACTAAGGAAGAAAAGTTGGTATCAAATATTTTTCAATTAATCCTTAATTACCCGCTCTATTCAGTCGCTAAGTCTCTACTTAGCTACAAAGGAGCCTACTTAAACGAGACATTTCACAAGAAACAAGACTATCGGGGAACAGATATCTCTATTTCCATTACTGTCCTTACATTTAAATTAACATTCCTTTGCCTTTATCGGCAATTCTTATCGTCTAACGAAACATGTTCGACTTTACAATCCATAGACACCCTACGTCTCAACGCGACTAATTAAAAATTAACGAATCACTAGGTACGCTCGATCTACAATTCTCCATAATTTCCTATATAAATAAACATCGCGAAAATCCTTTCTCTCCAGCTCCCCTTTTCTCTCCGGTCGAATCGGTGCTTACGTCAGAATTTCAATCGTGTCGCACCAACATCGATTTTAATGTTCATTTAACAAAGAACTGGCACACAGCTTGGGCAAATATCCAGCGTGCTGGCTGCCGTCGCCTAAATATCTGGCCGCTCGTGAATAAAACAAAGCTGCTGCCGGCTGGCTGGCCTTAGTTGTGTGCTGCTGTTGCTGGCCAGGATGAAAAGGGTTCGGTCGTATTAAAGCCGGTTGCCCGTCCACGTGCATCGATTCATTCGTCACGGTGCCCCGACCTATCCAACGTGTAACTCCAGGACTTTGCCGCGCCGCTATATGCGCGCGTGTTACGTGTGCGTGTACGCCGACCGCATCCCGTCACGTGTGCCACGATTACGATCCGTCTCTGTGCGTGTATTTCATACCTCGGCGAGAACCCTCTCTCCTATCTCTATCCACGGGAACAATATACCCGGTGTGGATATACGTATACCTACGTGTCGTCTCTCTGCGCCTTATGAATAATACTGACGTTGGTACGGTAGATTTGACACGGTGGAGGTGGTGTACGACAGCTGCGGAGAGCGCAGAGAGAAGACGAGAGGTTCGAAGGTGGGAGGAGGAGAGTAGTCGTCTCTCCCTCGTACAAGAGGCCAGCTCAAATTATTTCACAGACGGTCCACGGGATATGTATCCGAGGCACGCACGCTACCATCACAGCCGGGATCTGATACGGTTCGTGGAAATGATAAAAACTTGCGAATCGAAGGGTTTGCGGCACTTTAATGAGATTAATGAGCGACCTGGTTTGAATGGGCGAAAAGGGTATCGGCCGGTTTTTGTGGTTCACGGGGGGGCCTTTGTGCGCTGGAATCTATTAAGAGGAGGGCCGCTGGGATGTTTAATTATGATTCGATTGGAATATTCTGAGCAGTTTATGAATGTTGATTTTAGTAATGGCGCGAGTAGATTGATGGTTTCAGGTAGCCACGGAAGTGCTTCTGGTTTTTTGGGAACGTCTGTTTGGAGGAATAACGGGAAGTAAAAAAATACACGATTTTTTATAGATAAAAATCGTTTATTTTCATACTGATAGTATACACTAAGTTATAATATAAGAAATACACGATTTTTGATTTATTCTAGATTTATGTCGAGATCGTTTAAAGGACTCGGTGTATTTTAATTTAACTGATTTCTTCTGTAAGAGAAACCATATGTATTAACTTAGTGTGTTTCACTATGTTCCAGTCACTTGATAAATGTTAATTTTGGTAAAGATGGAAGTTCGTCGATAGGTTTTGCTATGTATGGAGATTCTCGGTATTTTGAGATCTATTATTGAGATAGTGTATTCTGATAACTTGAGGAGAGAAAACAATTCTCCATTGTAGAACTGAAGATGCAATTCATCTGGAAAGAAAATAGAGGAAGTCAACACGAATAAAGACCACCTAGTACAATTCAATCTGGTCCATGTATTCGAATATTTTTTTTTTTTTGTCTTACTATTTAGCCCGTAGTTGACGAAAATGAGTCATAGAGCGTAAAATGGTATGCGTGCTGGTAACGCGTTCCTCTTTATGACAGACCTTTTTCACGACTTCTTTTCTGGCTCGAGGCATCTTTGTTCCTGGTCGTCTGGCCGCCAGATACGCGCTGGAAAAAAAGTCACGGATGATGTAAGCCAAACGAGAGACGCTCGTTTTTCGCCGGGAAGGGATCCATTCTAAGAATTGTAATTAATTGCTGATAGCGAGGTAACGCGACTCAACTTTCAGTCTCATTTATTCGCGATTCCTTTAAACTTTTGCTCTCCTATTTCCAATCGGACACTTTCTTTCAGTTCCGATCTATAAACCTTGACTAAGAATCCATTCGTTTTATGAACAGATAAAAGAAAAAGTCGAATTGCGAAGTATTTGTAAAAATATTCCTCTATACAAAACATCGAATATTCGATTCAGATTAATTCCAGTTAATTTTTCGCTCAACTGCTACTTCAAACATGTTCGACAGCCTCCTCTAAATAAAAAGAATATTTTTCTCTATTAATAACGGTAGAACGTTTAAAAATATAACAAGAAGAATTTTATTCAACGTGCCTCCTGTCTACGACGATCGACGACGGTTGCAGCGGTTGACGTTTACACACTGACGATTCTAGTTCGTGACGAAGCTGTAAAATAAATGAACTGCGAACGTTAGCGAAATTCAATCGACGCTGGACGTGTGTGCTGCACACGAGTGTACACGTTAACACTCATTTTCAAGCACGATAGCCACGAGAGGCCTCTTAATTTCTCCGTCGATCGCGGAGAGTCCGCGACCTGACCATCGCAATTCTGCTCGAAACTGAACGACTCCCGACGAAACTATTACTAGTGTATTTTTTTAGTCTCGCCTGTGATAACGATTGAGTTCGTCATACGGCGCACGATAAGGATATTTTTGGCATCAAACCGTCTCGTCGATCTTTCTTTCATTTCGTTCTTCCACTTCTTACGAATTCTTCTCATTTTCTTTTCTTTTTTTATGGATCTTGGAAATTCTGCAATATTTTACGAATACGTTAAAATTAGAGAGAAAATAATTGTCACAGTATTCAAAGCAATCGAAACTTTTGGCCGCGTTTACACGAGAAACGAGACAAGGTTGTACCATGGAATCGAATTATCTCTTCTTATCCTGTTTTGTCAAGCTTCTCGAGGTCACTTCCCCATGGACTCGATTTCTGACTGTATCAAAACATTAAAGCAGAGTTTTAGCCGGCGTTATCGCAAGTGATAACGCATCCCAAGGCCGCGCCAGCACCAGGATAATTGGCCAAAGTCTTTTCGGCATTGTGTAACGTCGAATAACCCTGGCGCGCGCGGTGATTTTTCAAAACGCGCTTGTCTGCATATTGCGTTACGTAAACTGAAAAACAGAGAAAAATAAAAAAAAAAAGATAAACAGAAAACGAAACAATCGAGTGGAACGATCCAGTTTCCATATTTGCAATTAAAAATCGCGCAAGCGTTATCTTTGTAATTTAAAAACATAAAGAAACGGGTCAAACAATTTAATTGCAAATTTGATTGTTTTACTCGGTCTGAAATGATACGGCCGTGGAAATAGAATTCTCTTTGGATAATGAGATCGCAACAAATGGGAACGAAGATAAATTCGAGATCTTCTTGATTTCTTTTCTTTTTTTATAGACGAACTTTAAAGTGCCAACACCAGGCCAAAGTGTCAATTGTTTATTGTTATAAATGTAGTAGAAAAAAGAACGTATTACCAGTTGTTGGTAAAACTTGCTACGTGATAAAATTTGAGTTTGTGTTTGAAATTCTGTAATACTTCTCAAAATGACAAACAAATCTGCTGAAAAAAAAAATTCAAAATATGTAATATGTACTTCTTTTACAACTATTTGTCTCTACAACATTCCGGCAGATATGAAATCTTAATTATTCTAAATAAAGTAAGATTTTATTACCTTCCAAAGAATGATTGTTTTTAAAAAAGAAAAAAAAAAGTTTGACGACTAAAAAATTAAAGTGGTCTAGTTTATCATTGATTTTGTTTATCTGTCATTGAAAAACGTTTGATCATTAGTCAGAAGCAACTTTTCAGTTTGTCGAGACGCATAAAGTGCTGCACTTGAAACCGTCACTGCACTATGGCAGTGATTCTATTAATAACTGAGGCGTAGATTACCGTCGTAGTATAGACCTCGATTACGCACGCATACATAACAGCTGTTTCTGAACAGAGATATCAAAGTAACATAGATTTATGGTATGCTTCATCATTTCCTGCCTTCGATCGTAAACGTGTACGCGTTACGCTGCTGCTGGACGCACAACAGGTCGTTGGATCTTTTACGAACACTCGTTACATCTCACTGAGGAAAACATTCAGCATTCGACTTTCAATTGATCGAATAATAATCGAGAAAATCGATATTTTCAAAAATTCCGTATTTTTTTAATAAACACGTCAGGAAATACATACTAATTACACTTACTTCGATATTTCTAAATAAAATATCCAGAAAGATTTCCAAGTAATCGTTAAGGTGATATTTAAAAACAACGTTGGTCGTGTCCCTCTGGAGTTATTATGACATAAGATTTCTTAGAATAAAATATTGATTCTTCTCTATAATGAGCACCACCAAACAAGTTAAATCCATGACATGTTTCTTGGAAATTCCCGAGGTAAAATTACCTGAAATAAAATTCGAAATAAGCGTGTGGAAAGGTAGAAATGATGCAGTAGAAAATGAAACAACTTTAGCCATTAAAAGAACCATTAATGATATATTAAGGTAATGATGATCCACCTTAGTCTTCGTGCACTGTGTTCTTAAAAACGATCGTTAGACGTTGGATGAAGCACACAAGCGGGGAAAAAGGAAAAAACAAGAAATTAAATTACGCGTGGCGTGAAATGTATATTTCAGCCGAACAAAGTGCATATTCTAACCTGTTTTTCAGCTTTCACACGCTGAACTCCCAGCGACGAACCGTGAACCAGTTTGGACCGTTACGTCATCGGCAGTTAAAATTCGATTTTATTAACGTCATCTAGCGGTCGCGCGCGAGAACTCTAGACAAATTAGTTGCACAAACTCGATGCAATCGAAGCCAGAATGGATCCAGCCGTTAACCATTTTACGTAACCTTTGAGTTTTGATCCGTCCACGGGTTCGAGTGTATGGAGAAAAAAAAAAGTGAAGTTTCAAGGTTAGACGGTGACACACAGAGGCACACTATGTTGATAGTCGGTTGCAAAAAGGGGGGAATCACTGGGAATGGACCGTGACAAGACCACGCTGAACCAATATGACCGCCTGGTCTGACACGTGACGAGCGTTTCCCTTGGAGCTGTCGCAAAGTAGAAACCGCCGTTACGAGCTAGACCATTTCACGCGTTGACTGCTTGATGGTTGGTTACATGTGACACAGATTTCGATTTTTTTTCAATACCTCCTTTTCACTGATCGTCAGATGGTTGTTCATGCGGTAATTTCAACTGGAGAGTGGAAAAGATGATCGAGAAAGTTGAACGATATTTTGCTACGCGAAATAATCGGAGAATTATTGGACGAAACGGTTCGTATAAAACTCTGTTGGTATTTCGCGATGCAAAATATTTTATTCTTCAATGTTTCTTCGAATAAATATGTACTCACTGTTCTTTGGTTAAGTATCTCACACGTAATTCGCATTATTTGACGTTCTCGTTACGCCTTACTCGCGCATCTGTTATTTGCATGTTCGTATCATACGTACGAAACCAGATGAATTGATTATTTAGGTACGAATAAACTGATCCAAGTGTGTATCGAATGAAACAGTGTTTTAATTAAAATAAATTGTTGCTCAGGTAGAATATTTCTCATTTACGTTGCGTTATTACCTAACAGATGGTAACGCATTTAATTCCCCTGTGTCGATACGACGAGAGACGTATAATCAATCTTGTCCAACAGAATTCGCTAGCTGCATTTGGTAACACTGGTCGAGAAAGAGGAAAAAGTGGAATCTTCCAAAATAACCACCGTGCACTGCATTCAGGTCCCGTACTCGCGTTATTTACTCGACTAATCCTCCGTTCATACGGATCGGAATATTTTAACACGAAACGATTGTTTGGTTTTTACACTTCGACAGGCTTACAAAAAGAGGTTCGTTTCGTTGACAATATCACGTTCGAAAATCCGAAAGGAACGGGAACGTTCACGGATGTTAAATAGCGGCGATTAGACGTAATTCTCACCGCGGGCGACGAATTATCGCCGTTCCAGCGTCCGTACGTTTTCACTGAAGCACACAAAATGAAAAAAGAGAGAGAATAGGGGGGGGGGGAGGTAGAAGAGACGGAGAAGGAGGATTCAACGTCGCTCGAATTTCATACCGCAACGACACACGGTCGTGTGTTCCCCGTTCCGCAAAATGCACATACGTGTGAAGAATACGAGTTGGTTTCCATGGCGTATGTCGTCGGCAAATTGTGTCGCGGGGGCTTGCGCATGGAATTATTTTCGTGGTTACACGATGCTGCTAGTTGACTCACGCGTCGAGCGCGTGAGGAAATTTAGATGCGTCGAAAGATATTGCATTCGCGGCCTTTCTGCGCCGCGCCATGGGAAAAGCACGAGATGAAACTCGATATGAAAACACGACCATCGTTACGCCGGAACTTTCCAAAGTCCTCGTGAATTTTCACGGAAGTTGATTTGCACGAGCGACAAAAATAGGTATTGTAACCCTATACACTTGTAATTTTTACAACACGTCGACACAGTAGTGCTATTTCACAAAAAGCTGGCCAAAATTCAATTTTCGAAATATATAGCAGTGCCAAAAATGCCACTGGAATTTTTTAAATATATTGATTAGTTACTGAGAAAAAAACTACTTAGTTAACGAAATTTCGTGCTTCTTAATGTCTTGAAAATTGGAGCATGCTTAATGTGTCAAGGAAAGTTTGATTTTCATTGGCTGAACCCAAATTGCGAATAATTTGAATTTCATTGGCTGAATTTAAATCGTGCTTACTTCAATGGCATTGGCTGAGTTCAAAGTTTCAGTATGTTGAATTTCATTGGTTGAATAGTTTGAATTTTATTGGCTGAATTTAAATCGTGCTTACTTTAATGGCATTGGCTGAGTTGAAATTTTCAATAGTTTGAATTTCAATTTTTATGAAAATCGTATGAAATTAAGAATATTGGCCAGCTTTGACACCGCTGTGCGTCGTTCCCATGGATAATTTACAATTCTTTAAAACTCGCCTTTATATCATTGATCCCGACAGCATCGAGAATTTAATAAACGACGGAGTTAGGTATTATAGAAACGAAATTTTCGTAGAATTAGGAAGAATCTTTGCCTATAAAAAGGTAAATATAGATGTCGTTGACAGACAAATGTGAAAAAGCATAAGTTTCGAAGGATAAGTCACTATATGATGAGTTCAGCTCAATTTTAAGTGTCTATCTGTTTAATTAATAAATCTCGTAAACGTAAATCCGACCACTCTTCCCTAAATTATCTAAGCAACGTGAAAAAACAATTATTCAAAAATCGACAAAGATAATTAACGTGTAAACTCTTCCTCGCTCGTGTTACAGCAATCCAAGAGCGTCACGGAACATGGCAGAGAAACAACGCCGCGACAATCTCAACACAAACATCTCTGCAATGGCTGTACTTGTACCTACTGTCGCCGAGAGTTCGAGGAAGATGGACAAAATATCCATCCTGAGATTAGCTTCCGCTTTCCTCAGAATAGACTACAGTAAGTTTCATTTATACGGTTCATCAGGTCGCATCATCGATCACGTTCAGCTAATTAACTCGTGTATGTTCTTTTTTTTTGTGCAGCGGTTGGACGTGGCACACCTGACTTTCTACCACGAGAACTCGGCGACCTGGACTTGGAACAATACATCATCGACGTGAGTACTCGTAAATCGATTCGAGTCCTCTTATCGTTACACACGTTGAACGCGTTAATATCGTTTTTGTTAAACCGTAACAGAACTTGATCGGAAACGGGGGCTTCTTTATCATTGTCACGACCACAGGGAAAATAGTATACGTCAGCCGGCAAGTCCACGAGCACCTAGGCCATACGCAGGTAAATCTTACACGTTCTTTCTTCATTTTATCAACAGAATTACACACATTTTAACAACATATAAATAATTATATAAAATGCAAATGAGAGAGCTTTATTAAGATTGTAAAGTAAGGCAAGTTCACATTTAGATGTTAACATTTTAGTTTCACTAATAGTTTTACATTTTTTCTAATTTCCTCATTCCTTTTTTTCACGGTTTCTTTATATTAATATGGTGAGAGATAAATGTGATATAATATATATATATATATATAAGTGCAATAAATTCTTCATCTGCTACTTTCACCCCTCTTTCTACTACTTCATTGAAGTCTTCTCCTCTACCCTCCACGTAGCGTAACATCCTTTCTCACGAAAAGTTCTACCATCTAAACTCCCTAGATAGTCTATTCGTTGTACTTTCTAAAACTTCCGCCCTGTTCGCTATCCACTCAAACTTCGCTCTCACCGCACGCTATCCGCCCTTAAAAATGTACTCACTCCACTTGCAAATACACACACACACACACACACACGTGAACTATACAAGTTTTTATTTCACGTTTACTGGTAAGAAACGTAATCTATCATTTCCACGTCGATTTTAAAAAGTTACTCTTGCATGAGGGGGAAAAAAACATAGAATTTTTTTTTCAGTTGATTGAAACATTTTGTTGAGAATTTCAAGTTGGTTTATTGTTCGCTGAAATGTGATATAAACGACGATGAAAAACTCTGTGGCAGCGAGCGACCTAATAACACCGGGGGAAATTGCGTTCCTTTCCCGCAGAACTTTCTTTTGTACGAGCGATACCTTGATGCATTAATAAAAACCGGCGATCCAACTGCACTGTTGCAGTGAAACGTAGCTCGTGCCAAGGGTTTGGAATTATCGATCAGATGAGCACAACGCAAACACTCCACCATGGCAATTGCCGTCAGCCCAGAATTCTTTTTTCGGCGCATCAGACGTTTCTGCAAATTTATGCACGATCGAGATTCACACGATTTCACAACCTGCTGAATCATACCAATTGTGAATCTCATTCGAATGCATTGGATTTCTTCGAAATGTCGCCAAGATATTTTTATCAATTTCTTTTTTCTTTTTTTTTTCAGCCGTTCGATTTGCTGATTTTTTTTTTGCGACAAATATTTTCATCGATATTCTTGCTTAGAAGTAAGCAACAGTTGATCAATGTTACGTGTAGTCACCTGAATGACATAATTACACGACGTACCACCCTCGTTTGTAATTATTACGTCGCCGAATGTGAAGCAAATTTAAGTAATCATTGAAAAGTTATTAAAATTCTAATTCTTCTTTTTTTACTGATATGTAATAGTAACTTTAACGAAGAAATATAGTTTAAATCATATAATACTTCTTGTACGAACATAACAGGTGTTTTAATACTTACAAACGGCCAGTGTACGTCGCTTTTTCCTGTGCATCCATTTATTTTTCTCTTCTTTTCTATCGTTCATTTGTCATTCTTATTGGCGATAACCAGCTACGTGCTGCAAGCTCGATTTTCAATCGAATTGTTTGCCGCACGTGCTCAGGTTCGGATTATTTCGAGCAGCAGAATCCGCAGGATTTAGGTGAATACAAATGTTGCGACGCACGCGTGCATATAAAAACAAAACAATAAAAAAAGGAAAGTAAACGAACGGGGGAAAAGGGAAGAGGGAAAAAAAAAGTTTCAGAGGAAGGGGGTAAGAAGAATGCATTGCAAAAGGGAAATTTCACGTGCCACGTGTTCCATGCTGTACTTTCGCGCAGCGTCGATGAAACGGTAAAAAATACTCGCGATTTCAGCGACACGTGTGCCGGGTTATTTTTCAAAAAATCGTTCAGGGAAATGGGGCGATGCGTTTCTTCGCCTTCTTCTAGTAATAACTCGACAATCCGACAGCGCATGTTTCACTTTTATTCCAGAACGATCGTTTATCGTTCCATAGATGAATTTTACATGTACGATAAAGAACAATGTATTTTTCTTTTTTTTTTTTAGGAAATAGAAAGTAATGTTACTGTTTGGTTACCGTCAAAGTAAGAATAGTGTTTCTCGATTGACGAAAATAACGAATGTAGTTAGTTTAGATACATGGATACTTAATCCTCGCATAATCTATGTTACTGAAACGTCCGCGAGATTAACGTTATAGAAATTACGCTTGTACAACCGATCGCCTTTTCTTCTCTTCGTTATTAACTTCATAACTGGCGCCCTCTAAGTCGAGGAGTGGCTCAAGTGTAACGAATAAAGTTCCCGCTGAAACTTTAGATTGCAGTATCCCGATAATTGCGAAAACTCCGATTGAAAGTGTTCTTAAAACAGAACTTCTCGCTTCTCAGGACCATCTATCCTTCATTTAACACGCCATCATCCATCGACGTAGCGCCACTGAAAGACATTAAACCGACGTCGCGCCTCAATGGTGGTGGATCATCTTCTGAATCATCCGCCGTAATTCCACGCAGCTCGACCAATTCAGGTTCCTTGTACATATCGATAGAAGAATTTTTCTTCGAAATTAAATAACATGAAAATTCTCGAAATTAGATAAAAATAATTAATATCTGGATAACTATACGTAGCTCTTCACACTCGAAAGGGTTAAACACCGATATACCATCGACAAGAAGAAAACGAAGCAGATCTCTCGATGTGAAAGAAACAAAGGAGAGATCGTGTATCGTGAAAAAGGACGAGGACAACGCGTTATCAAGAAGAAGGGAGTAATTACGGATTTACAGCGTCGTGAAACGTAACAATCCGTAGCGAAAGGGAACAAAGGAAGACCATGACGATGGGAACGTCTTGAACGAGTCTTTTCTCAACGTGGAATGACGAGGAACAGACTTTGGTAAAAGGTAAAAAGTGCCTGTTCTATCGATCCACGTGGTTCGACCGTAGGAACACGTGGTTCGACGCTCCAGATTCGAGCATAACGATAATTCGACACTCGAGCGTAACGAACCTGCTTGCTGGTCAGCGGAGAACTGACTTCTGGATGTAAGGATGCGTTAGGATGACTGAGGGAGGAAGGAGGAAGGATAGAAACGAGGGAGAGACCGAAGAAGATGAAGAAGAGACGACGACGACACCGACGGAGGAAGAAAATGGAGAAGGAAAGAGCTGTGCGAGGGAAAATATAGAGAAAGAAGGCGGAGAGTTGTTTGCACGGGATCCTCCAGTTTTTTAAGGAGATACTCACAATCAGCCGGTATTGTTCTCAAGGAGAAACTCCCCATGGTGAAAACGAGCCTCGTCGCCGACGTGGTGCATCACGTTGGACGCGATTAAATCGTGACTATGTAGTCGCAGATGCAGAAGGAAACGAAGGATGAACTCGTGGAGGTGTAGAGTCTTCTCTCGACGAGTATCAACGGAAGTTTCGTGAAACTGAATCCTTCTAAGTAGCATATACATTGATCTGCTATTTTTACAAGCCTCGCTTTGTTCCCGCGTTATTGTACTATTATAACCTATTATTATGGTATCGTAACGCTGTCACTGAGTAATTTATTTATACAAAACTTGTCAGTTTTCATTCTCCTCAATTAGAATAAAACATTGTTATCAACCATAGTTTTTTTTTTTCTTTTCTTGTTTCGGTATAACCGAGGAAACATTTGATTGTAAAAAGGTTAATTGTCTGGAGGTTTAAATTAACGATAAATATTTTTGAAACTCGTAAATCAAACTTATACATGTATAAGGATATCTTATTATAATTCGCTGATATTGTTACATCAGTTCCAGTTTCTTTAATTGAACCGCAACGAGATAAGTGGAGTGTACTTTTTATCGATTTTTTCACCAAGAGTAGTATCTTGCGCGAAATAAACAAGCTTTGTATCTCAATGTTAGTTGTATCGCACGTTTTATTTACTTTGTCAAACGGAGACTCAAATAAAAGACAAAACAAGATTAATACAAATCAATAACAGTCTTATGCAAGAGACTGATATTGAATTGAAATATTCTACTAATATCGAATATTTTTAACAATTGTGTAACAATTGTTCCAACTGTAAATCAGCAACTAAAATGTACAATCTATTTTTTCCCCCACTTTTTAATCAAATTAAAAAAAAAATAGAAGCAGAATTAATCGACTAAAATACACATTGCCTGCGTACGAATGACGTTACAGAGGGATCTATTGGGCCAAACCCTCTTCCACTATGTCCACCAAGAGGATCACGAGGTGTTGACGAAGAACATAACGCCAGACGAGATGCAGGGAATGGTATCCTCGTCCACTCTTCAGATCACCGACGGGACAAACGACAATTCCAATTCATCAGAGGACTCGACGACGTCCCCGAGGAACGAAAGGAGACCGTTCCGGGAACAGAGACGAAGCTTCGAGCTGAGAATGCAGCATCGTACCGCGTCGAGGCGCGAGGACACGCAATACGAATGGTTCGAGATCTCCGGAATGCTCAGGCTCGCGGATGCTTGCAAAAATTCCGATTCGAACGCTAAGCGAGCGAAACATCGAGGTGAGAATATATAGAGCGCCGTACAATTGAAAGCATTGTGCCAAGGATATTACTTCCGTTCTCAGAAGACGTTTCCTCTATGTTCCGTTTTGTGCATCGTGGAAAGGAAAAAAAAGAAAAACTGTTCCGTCGATATCGCACAATTTTCTAGATCGAGGAGAGGTGTGAGAAGCAACGTCAAATTTTTCTTCTCGATTCCGAATTCAACACGGGTCGATGTTCCTCTTTTTTATCACGACACATCGGGACCAGTAACGTTGGTTTTGAAACGGGTATCGCAAATATTTACCCTAGCCACGTATTTAAATTTAGACCGTCGCCATCGTCGGCAAAAGGTGTAGGCGTAGTCACACGGCCGTTCAACGCACAGGATTTCTCGTTTTAATCTCACGAACGGACGGATTAGATCGTGCCAAGTGCTGTGTGATCGGTATCCTTACTGTTTCCGGTCGGCTATCGTCTCGCGGTTCGACGATATCGCGTGAAACAGCGATGGAAAAAGGGCAGAGTTCGATAAGACAACGATTTTTCCCAATCGAAATCTTCGAGTGGAGAAGTTAAGCCTTGAATTTCGTTCCGATTGTCAAATTTTTATTTTTATTTTTACGAAAAATATCACCTAAGGAATAAAAAGAAATCGGTTTTCGTTAGGAAATCGATTTGATTGCAGAAAATTATGATATTGGGTGTGTAATAAAGATTACGAATATTTGTAAGTGTTGCGAAAATTGCCAAGCTCGTGACGCGCGACACCCGCAACGTCATTATGAGAAAGGGAAATGCCTTGTTTCTTTTTCTTTCTTTCTTGTCAGCCAATGCAAAAGTTGGAACATAGAGAACGGTCTTCTGAGACGATTTATAACGTGACATCGAATATCATTAACACGACTATGTTACATACGACTCAAATAGAACCGAGAGACATGTCAAACAAATATGGCGAGATAAGAACCAGTTGGGACTTGAACAAGACATATTAATCGTGTTCCGGTGTTATCTTGCAGAAATCAATTCAACCAGCAACGACATCGTTTTTGTGGGTATAGCACGGTTGCTCATGAGGCGGCCTATCACCAAGATATCGATTATAGACGCAAATAAGGACGAGTATATCACACGGCACTTGGTAGACGGAAGGATCATTTACTGCGATCACAGAGTATCGGTGGTGGCTGGTTACTTATCAGAGGAAGTCTCGGGTAAGAGCGCCTTCTGTTTCATGCACAGAGATGACCGTCGCTGGGCGATGATGGCACTTCGTCAAAGTAAGTTTTATAATCATGGATATCTTTTTCTTTTTTTCCATTTTACGCGTTAATACAGAATTTTTTAATCATCGAAATGATCGTTTGCAGTGTACGATCGTGCAGAGACCTGTGGATCCTCCTGCTATAGGCTAACCTCGAAAACTGGAGAACCTATCTATTTACGCACTCATGGATACCTGGAAGTCGATAAGGACACGCAAAAAGTAGTATCTCTTGTGTGCATAAACACACTAGTATCGTAAGTTTTGCGATATCTTTATTTGGTTGTACGTCTATTGTCTTCTGGAACGTATCGAATGTTGGAAATGAATGATTTCATAGGGAGGAGGACGGTATAAAGTTTATCGAGCAGATGAAGAAAAGATTTTCGGCTACGGTGACAGAGGCCATGAGGGCGATGATTCAAAGTGGAGATGACGACGCGTCACTTGATTTGGTAATCCTCTTTAAATATTATAATTGTATACTGAGAAATGATGTGAAATTCTAAGAGAATACTGGATTGATGTTAGAAGATTACTATGAACATTTCATTGCACTTTCAGGGCTCAGATTCGCCACGTTCAACTTCGAAGAGTAGCGTGGAAGATCCCTCGCAGTTAGAGGATGCTATCACGTATTTAGTTAGCGATCTGTCGTCACCCCTTCCAGAGGATTGTCTCACAGCATCGCCTGTACCAAACGAACAATACGTGAAAGCCGCCATGGTCTCACAACACTTACCTCCAGCTGAAGCTCAAGCGAGAAAACTCGGTATTAAAAAATTGGACCACTATTTGGTGGTACAAGGTGGCAAGGCAAATAGAAATCAGAAGGAGTCAAAGAATAACAATAAACATGATTCTGATTTGAACAAGAGGCAAGAAAATGCGAGGTCACCGGGGAAGGGAATAACGTTGCACGATGTAACGAATCAGACGCACAGTGTACACGATGACGCACAAAGTGAACAGTTTTCACCGCAAGTGAACAGTATGATGACAAACGATTCAACTATAGAACCATGTATGAGCACTCCGCGAGACCTTAGGACGTCTCATCTTGATGTTCCTCAAAATATGGACATTTTGAGTCCTACTTTAACAATCCAGGAACCTGCTTCAAATGAATCAAGTTCACACACGTTCAGCGAAAGCAGTCCATGCAATATTACAGTCGACCATAGCATGGATGTTTACAAACGTCAGCAAGAGCCTATAATGGACTATCTTGAGAACGTGGTCGATAACACTGTTCCTTCCGACTCGAAAAGCCATCAGTACTTGTTGAAGAGGATATACAGTGATGAAGACATTAGGACAAGTTGCAATAAAAAAAGACACAGTAACATTCGTTACGTGTCAACCGATAACGATGAACAGCAGAACATGCCGTATGTCGGCTGCAAATCTTTCGTTGGCGAAGAATATTCAGAACTTTCAACGGACTTCAATCAGTACAACAGTATGAATCCTCAGTCGCTGAAGGTCGCGGAATCACCGAATTTGACTTTAAACGATGTCATAGTTGATTATCAACAAGTGGACTCTAGCATGCCACTTATACCTCCAACCCCTGATGACGATCAGTTTATCGATCTTCACGATTTAAAGGACGACCCGTTGCTGAGCCCAAGCCTGGATGCAAATCCAGGTACCAAACACAGTATAGTAACCCTGCACTCATCCAAAAAAAACAAAGTAAACAGCCGAATTTTGTATACTTCCAAAAAGTGGGGGGCACTTTTTTAACTTTCGAGACATTAATTCGATAATTCCTTGAATAAAAGAAACACTTGCATTTGCATACTTAAACCTATCTCTTTCATAATCTAAGTTCTGTCATTTTCACAAGGTTTCTCATTTTTATTTTCTCCATCCACTGTTTTATGCATAATTGATAATATGTGTTGCTTACTTACAAATTGAAAATATACATGTAATTGCATAAACACCTTTTAATGAATATTTGAAATTTTTGCAGATCTTATAATGAAAATACTTGATGATTTTGAAAGTAAGTACATACATATATGTATCATATGTGCTTCGTAAATATTAATGAAGTCTAATTTTAAATTATTGTTTTAATATTTCAGGCAGCTTCAATGAAACGAAAGTACAACAACTAACCGACAACAATGTAAGTCTGGATTGTTAATAATGTACAATACAATATAGCAGCAAAAAATAATTGTTATTAATTTTATGATAGGCAATCAATAATGAAATAAGAAGGAAACATATTCAGCTCATGAATAGTATGGCGTTACAAGAATCGCAGCTCAACGTTCTGGCACAGGACCTGAAAAATCCAGCCTTGCAAGCAAAAAGAGGAAGTTTAACACCATTGCAGGTATGATTTAAAAAGCAACTTATAATTCAAATTTCAAAACGTAAATGCTATTTTTTTACTTTGAATTTCAGGCAGAACATAATATGCAGAAACAAATCCTTGAAACACTGCAACAACATCACCATAATATTCAAGTGAACATAAAACACAATATCGGTGTATAAAGAGTTTCAGAAATACGTAAAACGTGAAATTTGAAAAATATTTCTTTGAAAGGAGAAAAACTATTTTATCGAAAACATAATGTTAAAAAATGACTGTCCTTGAAAAGCATACAGTTGGTATAGACGTGCATAGTTGCACGTTAAATATTCCAGTGAAGTCTATTGAAACTCATTCCTCCACAAATGATACAATGGTAAAGTGGAAAAAACATAGTGACTGCTAGTTACAGCGACAATCTACAGCAGTATAACAATGTCAATCTACGTCGTTCTACACCTCAACAAAGAAAAAATGTTTATTATCAGAGTTGTCTAATGAAAATATAACGTCGACTAAGGGAACGTCAATATTTTGTCTTCAAATTGATGAAAGAAGAAGCGTAAGTAGAAAACATGCAAGATAATCAAGATGTATACTTTACATCGTGTACATGCAGACTTTATAAAAACCGAATTATAGACATTGTATGTCGCCTCACGTTTGGGGTAAATATAGATATACGTATATTTCGGTAACTGCTTACACGAATCACATACGTAAATTGTATTGTAAATGGTGGGCACGTTCTACAGTTTTGAAGGTCCAATGTTGCGCAGTTTTCAAATTTTATCATAGCAGACTTGTATATAGCGTGTACTCGATTTTAAATGACCACGCTATTTATTTAACCTTCAGGACCGTTGTGCTCGACAATTGTTTTCGGTCGTGAACGAAAACCATTTCCATGTCGAATAGACCACGATACGTATATGTACGCATATATCGGATGGATACAGCACCAGTTCTGTTTAAATCCTACCTGTTGTAGGATGCCAATTACGACAAGAAAAAAAAAGAAAAAAAAGGTATGACTAACTATCGAAATTCGATTTAACTCGTACTAATAAAAGCAAGTTGGCAGTACAAAATTCCTGTTTTAAACAAAAGAAATATGCTTCTAAGAAAGAACATACTATAAAACGAATAGTAGATACGTAATTGTACGTAGCTTGTATTATTGTTACGTGAATATGATAAAAATGAATTATTGGCTGTAAATGTCTCGAGCCTTATCGACTTTTCTTTCAAAACGTGTGGGGTGCTTATTATTTCTCTGTGTATCTACATATGCACTTTTATGCATTTTACGGATTAACTTGTTATTTTTACAAATTTTTTACTTCTATGAGATATGTAATGATAAACAAAGTTATTAAATTTCCACGGTGGAATATTGAGAACGATCGGCTTTATTGTATACATAAATCAATGTTATATTTCGTGTTTGCAATCGTTTTGTTATGGCGAGTTTTGGACTTTACTGGCCTCGTTATCCACCCAATATTATGTTGCTTTATATTACTTTATTATAGTTAAGCTTTAGTACCTATTCGTAAGTAGCATGAAACTTCCGTGATTGGCTGATGTGTGATATTATTGTAAACGCGCATACGTCGATTACGTTTTTAAGCTACAACTGACAAAACCATAAATAAGCATAATCAAGCAAATGAATCTGCGATTCAATGTAAAAAATGTTAAAATATACAGAATGGAATTATATGCGCAGGAAAAACTATAGTTGCGCATCCATTGTGGACATTCAACGCATATGAATAATAGATCTATATGTATATCATTTAGTTCCATTTTTCTATGTACAAGTATAAATAAGGCTGATAAACTGTAAATAAGAATTCCGAACGTCTCAACCATCGGTATTACCGATTAAGGAAATCACTGTTTTCTTTTTTTTTTCTTTTTTTTTTTTCTTCTTTTTGTGAATTGTTCATCATTCATTCATATTGTACATCTATTTGCAACTCGTGTGCTATTCCTCAAATACGCTAAAGAGTTTTTCATGCTCCTGCATACTGATGCGAGTTACGATATCAGTAGAATTTAGAGTTGTAACTTTTAGAGTTGTACTTCACAAATGATGTTCTAATGTATGGCAGCCCCGTTCCCCCCGCCCCTCTTAACGTAAATACTTATTCTGAAACACGACGATGAGGCATTATAAGCATGATATTCTACAAAGCAACAATGTTCATGTGGATTCAAGTTGAAGAAGATAATTCATATTATTTTATGAGCTTGATAACTTAACAAACGCTAATATAAATTATATATTTATTTTGATCAAGAATTATCTTTTGAGCGATGCTTTGTACAAGTAAGAATCATGAAATTATAAAAAAAGGGGGAATTATCTGCGTATACCTCTTATATATGTATACATCATGTTCATTGTAAAAAATGATCGTTAACTCGTTTTTATGTCATTGACATTAATGTCAAGCGTATTGAGGTAGATTGTCACTCCAGTATGTTTTTCTTTTTCCTTCAGACAAGGGTTATTATATATAAATGTACAATATTAAGAAAAGCTTGAGATATAAAGTATGCTCATTTTTATGGTTAAGAGGATTCGACTACCTTTGCCTCATGATCGCTCGACGTTGATAAAGATCCAAACTTTTTTACATAGTATCATACTGTTAGGAAAGATACAAATGATCCCACGTGTAATTCGCGTTATACTATGGGGGCGTTTAGTTAAGTGAATGGCAGACTTTCCAATTCGTCATGATCATTATAGTACAAACAGCAAGTTTAAAGTGTCTGTGTTTAGTGTCACTCTCGGTCCCTTTAATCTATCAAACAAATTATTCATGTGTTTTGTAATCCTCGGCGATCCATTTTGAGCTTAGCCATTGTGCTCATGTTTTATATGTTTCAAAAGTATGCGTAGAAATGATATTTCTACAATTAATCGTTATTGAACAAATTACGAATTGATCAAGATATATGGTATCTATGATATCCTGTTAATTAAAAATATTATAATACATATAAGTAATTTTCATGTGTTTTTTGAAGCCTCATATTAAGATAATAGTACACAATTTGTAACTATCTAAACATTTGTTGATGGCAGTGAAAAATGTTTAATAGTCATTCGATACGAGAAAAACAAGTTAGAAAGCTGCACCTTCAACCAGAAAATAAAAATCTCTGCCTGATCAGAAATGTGACACAAACAGACGGCACTACAGAATTCGCTAAACATTTAATCTTATAATACTGTAAATAACTACCTTTATTATATTTTATACTCTGCTGTTTGCACATAACATACGCAAGCACAATTCAACACAATTGTGTACACCCTTCTTATACGTTTCTACACATTTATCTTTGCAAGCAAAACGTCTTTTGAATTATTGCACGGTCGAATCATAATATTGATTTTGCGTCTGCATTCTATGCATTAAGCAATGTTGAAAAATTTTGAGTGAAGCGGTCGTCTCTTCGTAATATTGTTTGTGAAAATGGAAACAATGATATGAAACAGTTTTCCACGTGCTCGTTTTCCGCTTAAGTAGAAAAAAAAGGAAAAAAAACACTTGAAACTTTATGATGACAGTATTACGCTTTTGCGTAAGGTAACCGCATAGTAATATATTGGTCATTATCTTTTAGGGATACCGACAACTAACAATTCAAGTTAAAATCTCCATTATGCAATATGTGAGTCGTTTTCTATTGTCCAATATACATATATTTTCAAGCTTGCATAGATGTATTTTCACAAGGGTTGGAAATATCGGTTCCTAATTCTTTTCTCGTTTCAAATGAAATGAAGTGAAGTAAAATAAAAACGACGCATATATTCGCATTCGTATTGCGTGTACAGAATGATCGAGCGAGCATCTTTGTACAGCTATTTTAACTTTTAACCTCAGTGCTTTCGAAACTTATCGGACACTGTGTAAATTTCACCGTAGCTGTTAAGACACTGCGAATATGATTCGCATTTTATGAGCTTCTCTGAAGAGAAGTACACCTCTGAATTACCTCTTGCTACATTTTGCACATTGGACGAGAATACACAATAGAATAACAGACAGATTAAATATTTTATTGTAACCATTGTATATTTTCGTATCTTCAGTAAATACTTACAAGAAGATCCTCATAGATTCCTTAAATATTTTTATATTAAATTTATATCCAATTTTTATGTATATGTGTGTTTATGCTCAATCAAATGATGTTGATACCAATGAATGATAGTAACAAAAATGCTATCATGAGGCAAAGTGTACATTGAACTATAAGAAACTAGTAATATTGGAGGTGTATCGCTCTTCGTAGATTGCCAAAGAACGATAGAAAATATAACTGAATTCCGTTCCTCTGTTCTTCCAAACTGAGAGAAAGAATTGATATTACTGTGCACAATGAGGAGATTCATGCAGAAATTTATAAAAATGTTTACAGTCGCGTTGCTCAGAGCAGCATAGAAGTTGGAACGAAGGAATCTAAAGACAAGACGGACTCTTTTTTGCATGCTCTAGTGAAAAAGAAAAACGAAACGAAAAATAAAATTAAAATGGTTTTTTTGGGGGGTTTTTTTTATTATTTAATTGATGTCAAAAAACAAAACCAATCGAAATTGTATCTAAACGAATTGCGTTTGTACAATAATCTTTTCTAAATTCTGTTTCTAAGTATATTGAACATTAGCAAATGATGATGAAATCTATTAATAGACAAGCACATAAATAAAGAAAGAAAAAAGAAAAACGATGAATTCTTAATACTATCGATGCAGAAATATTAGAATGATTGGGATCATGTACACGTATAACTTGTGTCAAGACTGAATTATCAAGACTTCGTAGGAGGTGGAACATTTTTGTAAATAATACTGCCTGAAAGAAATACATGTAGAAATTATACGAAAATTACAAAGATTGCAACCCTCATTTTAAATGTATTTTACTCCTCTTATGTCCTGTCTGTTTCATAAAGTCGTTATGCGTTCAATATTTAATTGTTTCAATAAAAAAAGTATATTAAGATAATAAAATATTTAAAATTACGTGTTATATTTATTACACAACAGGTTTCTTAAAATAACTGCAAGACCAACCGGCCTGCAAAGACAGTATTACAGATCTTATCACATTAAACACTATCATACAACTGACAGTATTTCTTAATGTTCTTCTGAGCTGTGATCGTTTTATTTTTATTTGATAACATGTTTTCATTTGTCCCCAAAGAAATTCTTCTGGTTCTCAAACATTCGTTTCCTTTTTTCCTCGTGCTTCTTTTTTTTTTTTTTTTTTTTTTTTTTTTTTTTTTGAGCGTTCATCTACGAAACAAGTAAATCGTTCTGCTAAGCATATAGGATTCATTTTGGATTGAATATTCGAAAGAAAGAACAGCTAACCAACGCTTCGAGATATGCTTTGCGAACGAAAAAAGCGTATAGAGTTCTTTTTCGAAGCATACAACTCGATAAACAAGGCGTTTCGCCCATTTATCTACTACGAGATAAAAAAAAAAGAAAAAATAATTCACGATCGATAACAAGGATTTATTCTTGCAGTGTCGCTACCAAAATTGCAACTATATCCTTAATTTATACATCGGTCGAGCGGAAGGTTCGAATCGAATCCCCAATTGAATGTCTCGAGGACAAAATATCGAAAGTCAGGAGAGAAAGAGAACGATAATAAAAAGAAGTATCACTTTTTCCAAGCGATCAACGTGTTTTCTGTCGCAATTCACAAAATCGACGTTCTAATTCATGTTTAAGAGGTTAACAGACATAAATGTAGTCAAAATGTTCATATTTTTTGTTTTGTTTTTGCATCACGCACTTTTTATTCTACTCGATGATGTAGTTTATGAAAAATTCAAGATAGAGATAGAGAGAGAGAGAGAGAGAAAGAAGATCGTTATCGCAATAATAACTTATACACGCGGATGATATTAATTTGTACCTGTATGAGAAAATAATCGGAAAGGCACGATACTCGAGGCGATCTCAATCAAAGGCATGTATAATTGATAGACCATGATGCAGATAGAATCTCTTCAGCAATCAGTAAGCACTGCAGTTTGTCTCTCAATTTTTATTCCACATACTGGTATAACCGAGCAATTTTTCAATACGTGTACAACGTGGATCAAATCCCAAGCACGTATAATTTCATACAAACGATACCTATAACAAAATTGATCAATTTTGAATTTGTAATAAAGACAAATTCGAAAAATCAAACAAAAAGTAATATCTTTGTTCGAAAGGAAAAAAAACAACGATGCATCGATGAACCGTTTAAAAAACTTTACGTACGAGACTTATCATGAGACTCACGATCGAACGTTACAATAAAAATGGTACAAATTAATAATCCCGACTAATTTCCTTATTTTTAATATGTATGTTATATGTAGATCGACTTTTCCGTCGTTCGGTGCGTGCGATTTGATTCGTTACTACAATGAAGTTGTTCGCGGAACGCTGCAACGCGGTAAGAATCGACAATGATACAATCGAGATAATATAGAGAGGCCAATGTGCGCTTTCGATCAATTGTCGTATTTTGCGATTCGAATCAGAAGGTCGCGGAATCGAAGTGATCGTAAAATGTTAAGCCTTATCGTTTGCAACGCAATCTATAATTAACGATTCCCTCGGAAAGAAAGATAGAAAAATAGACGAGTCTCTAAAATTACGATACGACGAATAATAAAATATCTCTTGGCGCGTTTCGAGATCGTTTCTTGTGAAAAACGATATCCTTTCGTTGCCACGATGTTAGAAACGTAATTCGGAGCGAAAGCAAATTCGTAACGTTTGACGGTTCAACGATAGATATATAGAAAATGAAGAATTGTTAACAATAGAAATTTGTTCGGTTCTTCGGTTAAAACGTCGGAACGATCCACACTATTGTCGCTTTTGTCTCGTTCTACGTATCGCTATACGGATATCTTGGTCGAAGGATCGAAAGGTTAACGATTAATTCTTATCTGGTAGTAATTAGTGTACGTTATTCAAATATTAAAGACTTTTCACCCGAAGTTCAAGTCGCCGTGTCTCATCGTAACGAAAAATACAAAGAGAAAGAAAGAAAAGAAAACAAGGCAAAATCATCACGATGGAATGTAACGATGTTGTTCGCAGGAATGATGATAGATCGATCGTGCTTAAAATGGAGAGGGAATTAGTCGAAGTTACATACGGATGACAATGATGATCGATCGAGATGTTGCGACTGAATTAATAAATTAACGTGAAACGATTGCAAATAACAAATGGCGCTGAATAATCGGTCCCGTCGTGACGCTTCCCGAAGTTACTCGGTAAATATAGATATACATATATATAAATACACGTTACAGATGTTTACGTATATGTATATGTATACAAATTGGGTGTTTGATTCGCGTTTATCATTTTTTGTTTCTTTATATATCTACAGCTAAGGGCAGTATGTACAAGGGACAAAGGAATGTGAAATTTATCTTTTCCTCCATAGCCGCTATACGACAGGCCAGCAGCGTAATCTATTCGATATAGATATCCTCTATCGGGAAAGCAGTCTCGATGAACTTCGTGTAGAACCGATGGAAAGCACGCCTGGGGAAAAAGAACGTCACACACTTACAATTCAATTGAATAATATATTCAGGATAGGAAAAAAAAAAGAAGAAAAAACTTGCGAAACGAACATTGGTACTGTAAAATTTCATTTCAATTAAAATTCATATTAAAATAAAATTTTCAATTAACGTGTGCATTTAAAATTACACGAACTCTTGACTGGCAGTGAAGAAATGAAATTTGAATTATGTATCACGTTTGATTTAAATACTAGGAGAAAAAAATTTATTCATGAAGACGAACGATATTTATGGAGAAAACAAAACGATGTACTTACCCGACAGCTTCGGCAACAGGCCTCGTAGATTCTTGACCAATGAACACGTGGCAAGCGAACCTTTGCAAGGTAGGATGCTTCGTGATGAAGCCGAGGTAGCGATGATCACGAGGATGAAACGCACAAAACGAGACGTTCTTAAGCGAGTAGAAATAATCGTGACAGGGTCCCTGATTTTTCTGTGAACACACCACATTCCTATCAATTGAAACAGAAACAAATATACAGGTACACTGAGTGGGGAAATTTTCAAATTGATTTCCAATATACCCGTGGTTTACTCCTATCGACCATTCGAAGACCCTGATCGGACACCTCCAAGATACAGCTTTGCGAAACAGGTGATTCTTGCGAGTTTCCGACGATTCTTCGAACAGCTTGACAAACTACACCAGTACCTTTGTGCACCAACGTTTCCACAGATCCTAAATATCCAAGAAGATATCGTTCTCTCTTCACTTTCGGCGCCGATGGATCGAAGTCACTATAATCCATGTCGACCGCGTAAGCCGAGGGGAAGATACCTTGACGACCTGTTCTCAAGTTCACGCCTTCAATCCAAAACGCAAATGGATTAATCATCAAATAAACATTACATCTCTTTTTTTAAC
Source organism: Habropoda laboriosa (assembly GCF_001263275.1). Lineage (NCBI taxonomy): Eukaryota > Metazoa > Arthropoda > Insecta > Hymenoptera > Apidae > Habropoda > Habropoda laboriosa. Next base: position 98,083 of record NW_017100202.1, on the reverse strand, counting down.
TTGCAGGCACACCAGTTGAAAATCAGTGGTCTATTCTACTTCTGAGTTCTGAACAATCCTTTGCAATAAGAAACAAGCGAATGAAAAAGAAGATAAAACACGAACCTTCACACCATAGATCATCCGCCTCCTTCTGAACATAAACAGGATCACCGATCTCGAGATCGATCTCATCGTGGTGTCTAGGCATAAATTTGTGCAAAGCTCGATGCGTCGCTTCGAGCAACTCCAGCTGAGTAAACGGGACACTGCCGCTTCCTTTTGAACCACCATAGAAACAGATATTATTCGAACCAAAATGAAAAAGAAATAACGTATAATCATACATTAGTTATTCGTTCGAAAAATATAAAACGCAGTCACCTGGTGAACTGCTCGGTGAAACAGAGTCCGTGTTCTGCAAAGTATTGCAGGGTATCGGCGACACGCTTTTCGGGCCATTTTCCGGCGAGTGAGCAGTGGAATGGCCACTGTCAGTGGCCATTCTCTCGCTGTCAGGTGAACTATCCTCATGGCGGAGCCTCGAGTGACATTTTCGTAGGACTAAATGGGGCCGACTTGAACTGGAACCCGTTGCTGCGTTCAATTCATCTGCCAGAGACAACGACGACTGCATGGGTATCTGACTGATGGGCAAAGCTGTAAGAAACAAGATTATTCCATAAAACAGACTAAACATAGATAAGATTTATTTTACTTGGACAGATAAACGGAACAACGACTACCTTTTTCAATGATGAGGTACCCGAAATTGTGAAAATTTACCATGTTACAATTTTCTCAATGTACAAACAACCGTCGAATAGAATTAAACGTAGTAGTGGTTGAATAAGTATTGGTATGAAGATAAGCGATTGTAACCATTGTAACAGCCACAGGTAAATAAGTCTCGGTCAGATGTGCGGACCTCGAACAAGTGGTGTGACGTAAGTAGATGTCATTATGGATTTTCTTTCACTGCGGTCGTCGATTCTGCGGTTGGATGCGTGATATCGTCAGGATCGGTGAATCGTGGCAGGTGATGAGAAACACGTAAGATATGACTGATTTCGCGATACATATATATCGTATTACATGTTAAGGTCACATTGTAACCACTATAATAATAACACACTTCTTTTCATACAAATTTTCACAGTGAAAGGTATTCGATCGTTTTTTGTTTTTTTGTTTTTTTACATCCTGTCATCACCTACCCCTTTGTATCACGAAGAAGCAAAATAATAAAAGAAAGAAGGAAGCTAATATCTGACGAACTAATTCATCGCTACTACAATCCTATAAATAAATTGATTCAACTGAAGGATTCAAGGTTAGCAGATGGTATGAAGTCTAAGGGAATACATCAATATTTACAAGTTCATTGTCTTACATTTCTTCGCCTTGGGGATTTCCGGTAGTCTCCGACGTCTGCGTTCGGTGCTACCACTTCCTGGACGATTCGACGGCACATGTTCCGGTGTTGGCCAGGAATTGAGACTCGAACAGGAATCCCCGATGTCGCTGACTACGCTATCTCTACCACCGTTGCCGGATCTGGTAGTGCTACCTCCACCAGGACCTGGTCCACCGACGCCTGCTGATCGACCCCTGCTGCTCAGTCCACCGAACAAGCTAATGTCACCCAAGGGTAGTCGTGTAGTGAGCTAAGCTACCTTTCACCATGCCATTTGGAGTGGATGTTTTTTGGTAATTTTTTTCTTTTGCTCATAGGAATTCCCGCAAGTGCAACTAAGAAATTATCATCGCATTAATTGAGAACAGATTACAGTTTCTCCTCCTGTTTGATCCTTTATACAGACATACTACAATTGATCATATCTTTACACACTTGAATCATTTTTGTTTGATCAGATGTTTTTTATCATTTTGTAATATAATTCCAGTGTTTTCAGATCGTACCTGGTCTATCGTTGAATAATTATGTAATCTGTTCTCAATGGTTGTTAAGAGAGAGGAATTCAGTTCTTCTGCTGATGCAGGAGGACACACGCATGGTACCGGGACATACTGTAAGGGGCTACAATCTTAGTTGCAAGTGGATCAACATGCAAACCTGCAATTTTTTTACCACATAGTGCACTTCTAAAATTGAAAGAATATCGATAGATTGTTTATTTTCTTCTTCTAAAGAGGAAATATAGGGAGCGTTTAAAAATATAATTATAACCTTTTACATAGGAGAATGTTTAAATCAACAGGGGAAACGGATATTTGCGTATTGGGAAACTTTCTCCTTGCATGCAGAGAGAGGTCAGAAGAAATTGCACTGAAAAAAAAAAACAGTTCCACAGCGGATGCAGGGCTAAATTTAGATTTCAACAGGCCAGCTATTCCTCGATCGATTTCAATGATATATAATTAATTAACCGAGGCACATAATCAAGTTGTATATTCTGTCAAAAAATAATTAGGGGCTCGCCTACTCTCGTTCGAATAATTATAAAATTCCACGCATTCTTTCGAGCAGAAAATCCTCTAATTATTTCAATGAAAATTCAAACTGATCGATATCATTATCTCGGAAAATCTGGGTGAAAGAAAAAGTTGCGCAATTCCAAACAAAACGTAATATCAATTCCTTTAGTCTCAGATCAGAAATGTAGATCTAATGGAATCTATATTCACAGATTGTAGTAAGAGTGTATAACACTTACGATGTTACCAACCTAAAGTCGCTATCGGCTACGATGGAGTTGTGATCGAGATCATCGCTATCGTCACCAGAAGAGTGCCCACTCTGGTTGTCGCGCCGATGGATAACCACCACTTCCTCATCGTTCGAGTCTTCAGCTACTCTGTCGCAAGATCTCTCGACTTCCACGTCGCTACCCTGCGACGAGGTCGGCGAATCGTCTATCATCACATCGTGAACCAGCCTATTTCCAATAAGGATTGAAAAAAATTAATACTTGATAACAAAAATTCCTCGAGAACAATGATCGAGTGTTACCTGTAAATGTTCTCATTAAAAATCGGCAGGTGATTTCGCATTATATTCGTAACCTTTGCTAGAATCAAGTATCGTCTCATGATAGAATTCGTAATGTGGAAATATGTAAAGAATAACGAGGACAATTTTAGAGAAACGTAATAATAGCAGTGCACGTAATTGGAACTTTCTTTTTGGATCTACGAGAGGATCGACTATATGAATTCTATATTATACAAATGAACGTTAATCCTTTTCACCGATCTTTTTTACTATAATTAGACGTTTTATAATATAAGAATTGCGTTCTTCTTCTGTGATGATAGAAGGTACCCTTTCGTTTCTAGGAAGTGACAATATGGTTTCATATGGTGCATTGAATGTATATATGTCAGTATGAATTGAAATTTCGAAACGAATCCGACGTGCCGCGCGTTCCTACGTCTTCTGTTAAAGTATTATCCATTTAAATGACAAGTGGATCCGAGTTGACGCGTTGGAACTCTTCGAGAACACTTCGTCACGACTAAGAAACACTCGAATATGAAGCAACTTATATATGTTGTAACAGGTAAAACAACAGTTATCTCGTTCGTTGGATTAGTAAACGTGTGTTAGTGTTCGTAGTAGTCGAAAATTATTTTAAAAAAAGTTACATTTTACTTTGTTGAAAAACATAAGAATAGTTTCTAATCTTAATTATTTCATAATATCGTGGAAACAAAGACGTTTCATCGTTTTAAGTTTGTTTCTCTTTACGAGCATCATCGGGAAACTTCTAAGCAATTCGTCGCTGCAAAGAAATGGGGGCGAAAGATTAGATAATTAACGATAAAAACTGAGACGCGAGTAAGATCCATTAATAGCGCGTGCTTGTTTTGTTTAAAAGCTGAGTAATCAAGACTGACAGCTAAAGTGGAATTGAATTTCGCGTTAGAGACGGACTCCTATCGATTTTATTTTGTTCCTTTTTAACGTTTCATCGAGTATCGCCAGCGTAAATAAATTAAATTCACTTGCATACGTTACGAGCAATTGCTCGTAAAAATATCGTCGAATTTAATAGGAAAAGTGACGATACTTGATTTAAAATTCATTAAATATTCACGAGTTTATAATTAACCTAGCAATTAACAATATTCAAGAAGTACAAAATGTAACTTGCACCGTTACAAAGGTACAGAGATAAACGAAAAGAGATCTTAGGTAAACTGTTCTATCAAAAAGAAAATATAAAATGATAAAAATAGTATTTAATGTGACCGATAGTGCAACTCAAACAGAATATTGAACTTTGCTATGTATTAATCAATATCTGTAGTGTGGCAAACGATAATATTTGGAAAGTGTTTTATATAGGCCGCATCCTTCTGCAACGAATTTATTCCACGCACACAGGGAACAACATCGACCGCGCCTCGACGGTGTATCTTTTCGATGCACCTATGCCTTGCCCCTTTAATCTCCTCCCAAAAGTGTGATTCGTCAGGTTAAAACGACGCTGGGCAATAAAATTCTGATACAACTTAATCGACACGCGTCGTATTCCTCTGCAGTTGCAAAATTAAGCGATAAAAACGCGAGAGACATTCTTTCGCAATGAATCGTAATCTTGCAGTCAATCGTACGTAATCATGTCAAGCTAATTTAATTTATAAGAACTATACATATATACATATAAATGTATATATATCTACAATAACAAAAAATCGTATAATTAAAAGATTGAAATAGAATAAAAAAATATTGGTTTTTTTCTTTCATTCTAGACAGCTGCATAGAAGCAAGTTCACGATGCATCAGCCGTGACGATTCACATACAATATATCGTACACGTTCATTCACACCGAATGCCGTTGCGAAATTCATTCTACAACAACTTCCCTACAATTCTCAGTGCTTCTAACCATCCAACCCGAAACAATACGGTCACCCACCATAGTGTCAGAAGCCCTGTCATGGTTTCGGTAATGCGACCTCCCCATTCAAGGAACCTCATACGTCAAACATCGTTCCAATTCGATCATCCTATCGAAAGACAGAACTATCTCCTTCGAAAGACTCTACCATCCCTGACAATACAATAGAAAGAGAGAAATTGAAGCATAGTGTATGCCGTTAATATGCCAACTATGCTCATTTCATGCTATCGTTCGCCTGCTGTTACAGAGATCGCCTGCAAACGTCGTAAAACCCCGTACAGCCTGGAATACACACTCGCTGAAAGCACTGCACGACAGTGGAGACAGACTGTCGTTAATCTTTTCCACTCGAAGAGGGTAACAATCGACAGATACATTTTGTTTGACATCGTGCCGACTGATGAAATCAGTTTACAACCGTTTCGAGGCGTTACTTTAATTGCATGTGAGTACAGTGTTTCCCAGCGATTATACCCAGTCTGTACAGACGTTCATAATGTACACGTTGCACAGGCTCGGTCGAAACGTTCCCTATCGAAGGTGCAGAATCTATGGTGTACTCACGTGTAATTGGAAAGGGGCGCCTTGAGATGCTGGGGAAGCCTCTCGAAATAATGTCGGAACTCCTCGAACTCGCTGTCGGTGAAGGCGGCCGTGATGGCCTGAAGAAGAGCTGCTCGTCGACCCCCAGAAAAGCGTACAGGCCAAGATGTCGCTGACGTTGGGGACGACGTCGCGCGAGCACCGTCGCTCGCCAAGCCCTATTGATTCCTGCGTGGTGAACGCCGCGCACACCCCCGCGTGCACTCGACTCGATTTTCCGTGCTCGCCGCGAGGAAATCGAACGGTAGAAGCCAGCCGGCCTCTTCGAGGCCGAAAAACGCCTCGGTGAGCCGCACTTGTTCGATTTAATATTTGAATCGCGACCCGATCGCCGACCCGACAACCACTTCGCTATATCAACGATATCTATACGATAGAAATATTATCGAGATATCGGGTTGTTTGTACCGACAGTATAGTCCCGTTTCAGTTGCACCCTTTCACAGCAAGGCTGAACCCCTTTTATTCTCGACGCGGAAAAGCAAACAGATCGGTTTAGTTCGTTAACGAGAAACCCTTTAAACAAGGGAGAGAATCTGTTGTCGCTTTGGCGAGTTAACCTTTGCCGCGACCCAAAAGCAACTCCAGAAATCGAGAGCATTCATTCTTAATGCACCGCTTGCTTGATGGATATATGGGTAGGTAGGCTCGTATAGGCCTCGTATACTCGCGAAGGAAATGTTCGTGGGAATACAGGGTGTTTCGTAGAAATTTTAACACTTATGGGAAAGTTAGTTTTTTAGAGGAATGGAATTGATAAAACGATATATAGTAATAACAGATGCATTTTGTTTTCAAAGAGGCTACACATATTCGTCGTTATTCTACAAATACAAATTCAATATTCGTAATTTGCTTATATGCATATTTGATTAGACCAAACGATGCACCTCCTGCAAAAGTTATTTAAATTTGATTTGCTTTTTTATTTTGGATGTACAAATTGTCCATATAAGTCTTAACACTTTTTATTTAAGCACCCTGCATGATATAGGACTATACTCGAATGTCGTATCATGCATACTGCATGGAAGATAGATTTTAATATGCAAAAGAGTATGGTTAACGAGATGGGGTCGTCGAAGGCGAAAAGTAGTTACGGACAACCCAGCGAGAGTAATTAGCGCCGGTTAATCGAGTTAAAGAAGTTGCCAGCACGAAAAGTTTAGGGTAGGGAGACACAGTTTTGCACGCAGTCCACCTCGTGACCTTGCGCGTCTTCTTTGTAGATTCATGAATTAGGCTACTGTTTAGATTTCGTCCATCATCAGCGTTAGCGGTTTTCTAGCTAAAATGCGTACATACATACGTGAACAGCTAAACGATTTGCATTGGATCCATGCCAAAATTAAATTGGACCACAGATCTCCCTATATCAATCATCGTCTGTAACAGCGTCGTTTTCAATCCACTCGTTGTGCATAAAATACTCCTATTCCTTTTTTTTTCTCTTCTCGATTCTCCGTTTTCATTCGTCCCTTGCCATAGCCAGCTTCTTTGTTTCAGTCGGTTCATTCGTGCCTGGAAAGCGCTCCGAGAGGATCTTCCTGTCTGCAAACAGCGAATACCCATCGTCTTACTTAGTCCACCGACTATTTTCTTCTAATCGATCGAATGGTTTGAAGTGGCCGATTTGTATCGAGACTGTGGTTGAGGAATCTTAAAGAAAGTAGAGGCTCGACTCGACCGAGGGCACAAAATAACAGGAAGTACTGTTTAAGAGAATGTCAAAGAAATTCTGAAAAATTGTAGACGTTCCTCTAAGAAAAATTCGTACTTCATTACACGATATTGTAGTAATTTTCTTGGATTGTAAATTTGGCAATTTTGGTAATTCAACGATTCGGTAATCTTTAGCTCCGAAAAAGGGAAGGAATAAGACACGTCGTTTTGTCTGATCGAATCGTTTATTAGATACAAAGATCAAATTCGTGTTTCTTGACCTCGAAGATATTCGCGACACAATAGAAGCAAATTACGAATATTGAATTTGAAGCTCGAAGGATCACAGCAAGGAAGGAGATATCTCTGTGAACAAAGAGTAAATTTCGCAATGCGGGTGATATGAAAGACAAAGTACAGCGATACCCGAGTAAAATTCATCTTGATAAACGTTATTGTACACGAACAATAGTTGCTCAGTTTCGATATACGAAAAATCGAGCACTATAGAAGAAACGAAAAATCAATACGATTGACCAAAACTTTGTAGCACAATACGATATGCCTTATCGAATAATTGAATCTCCCCGTTTATCAGCGTTTCCTCGAGCAGTATTCCGGGATGTGTTTTCGGCGTGAAAACCGATTTAGCAACTGGCAGAGACGCAACGATAAACGGAAGATCCACTCGGCAGATCGAAGGATACTCTCAATTCTCTTAATGCCAGAGAAACTCTCGGTATAATTTAGCAAGGGTGGTAGCTGATAGTGGTAAGTGATGGACATTGGTAATGTGCTGCATCTACTTTGCCACCGGGCGAACGAGCGTTCCCAAGCGTTCGAGAGCTTTTATTAAACACCCCCTTTGTTCTACTGCGAAAGAAATACAAAAGGCAGGATAGGATCGTCTTATTAAAATAAAGTAAAAAAAAAAGAAAAAATTCAATTCCCCGAAGCGAACTGTACCTTTCGAAAGTAATTCCTTCGTCTAAAAATACGATCGTTACGTGAATCACGATATTGCGTATTGTACAAATATTAAAAAATTCCGTAACAATCTGTATAATGATAAAAAGATGTATTACAATTGTCAGCGAGGAGAATGAAGTAAAAATCGGAACGAGTATCGCGACGTGTTACCGCAGACGAGTGCGAAAGGGGCATGAGAAATCATCGGTGATCGAATTCGTGCCTTTTCTGTGGCCGGCTAATTTCACTTGGCCTAGAAACAGGAGGAAGAAGAAGCAACGCCTAGCCGAGTGTATGCGAATCGAAAGGAGGAAACATCTTCGAGGGTGGATACGAACAGAGCTACCGAAAAAAATAGCCCCGTTCAGAAGACCTCTTCTCCCGTTCATCGTCGCCACTTCTTGCACCACCCACATCTCATGGGCTCCAGTGACGTCACGGCGGAATACATTCTGCAACCGACACAGTTACGGTTAAATGGGGTGAGCCAACACTCCTCTTCAACCCCATGAAAAGTCTTATCCGACCAATGGGGAAACTTCGTACTACTGTGCGTCGACCAATCGGGAACAGTTCGTCATTGAGAAGGTTTAGTACGCGGAGGGGACCGAGGTCTTAAAAAGAGCAGAAGACACTGGTACCGCGACACTGTTGCTCGTGGTCCTTGAAAGGGTGAATCTTGTTCAACTTGAAACGATCGCCAGTTTTGCCGGTGTACTCTGGTGTTATCGTTACTGAGATACCTAGATTTCTGTAACACTTCTTGCATCGTACGGTTGAGAAAGTACAGTCGAAGTAGGAATAAGAAATTTCGGTAGGAAAATTGTAGTATTCTTTCTGGAGGAAAAATCATCATGAGTGGCTCTGGAAAAGGTCTTCTTGGGGTGTGGTTGTACAGAAGAGGAGAACACTGGGCTATCAAAGAAGGAAGTCCTCTACACAAATCGAGAGATGTGCGTTGGTTTGAATTTTGTGCAAAGTGTAGAATATTTCTTTCAACCCTCAATTTTCTAGTTTTTTCATCGAAGTATTAAAGAAAAAGTAGTTTTTTTTAAACAAGTATTTGGTAAATCTTTTTAATCATTTCGATCAGGTTTCGCAAGCTCAGCGAATTTGCTCCCCTTTGATCCCCTTTCTTTTACATTCTCTTCTCACATAGTTTTTTTCACAAGAATTCTTCGACTTATTAGTGTAAAAAGTAGTGTAAAAATAGTCAAATAGGCAAAGTAAGGGAATTTAATCAAATGATACGCAAAAGTTGAGCGAAACGCCTGGATATGTTCTTTCATTCGTTCAGATCCCCATGGTCGAGCGAAAGCAGAACGGCGACAACAAAAATTCTGTCGTCTTTTCGTTGAAAAATCAAGTCGGTGGTTTGGCACGAGCGTTGCAAGTATTCCAGGTACGATGTTTAACGACATTAAACAACATCTAGCGTAAATAATTAACTCTACGACAATTAAGTGAAAGAACATACTTTCGTCCGTTTATTATTGCACACAAATCTTAATACACTTTTACACATCGTTATTTTCTATAAAAATGATTCACAAACTCGTATATTTACTAAAAGGTGAAAGTTTAATCATCTCGTAATAGTCATTCGGTTTCAAACTTCACGAACACTTAACACGTTTTATAATCGTATTTTTCGATATTGTGAAAATTACGATACGCAGAAAACTCTCGAAGAAAATGTACAAATACACATTTGCATGAATGTTTCATTAAGGATCTGGGTGTGAATGTCATTCATATCGAATCACGGAAATCGATGCGACGCGGTTCGGAATTCGAAATCCTCGTTGACGTCGAATGCGATTCAAAAAGAATGGAGCAATTAACGAAAATGTTAAGTCGCGAAGTTGCTGCTATTAATTTAGCGCAGTACGAAGAAATGGGCAGTATTCCTCACGCTCCATCGCTTTCTGCCGCTCCAAGTTTCGGTAAGTTTCTTTTTTCATCATTTTTAATAAACTTTCTCTTTTTATCGAGACACCATTCTAGATATTATTTAGACATCTTTAACTTCTTCGTATAAATTTCAAAACGTAGACAATTGTAAGCGGTAATTTTATAAGAGAAATTTTGGTAGAAAACAATGTTCACAACGAATTTCACAGCGAAGTGAAGTTTTTGAAATGAAAAATTGCAACGGGCCAACGAACACCCCTTCACATTCAAACTTTGCAGATTTCAGTGAAGTAGACATGCCCTGGTTCCCACGAAAAATATCGGATCTAGATCAGGCTCAAAAAGTGCTAATGTACGGATCTGAATTAGACGCAGATCATCCTGTACGTTTTTTCTTTTACCTATCAATTCGTTCCTCTTATCGGATATACAATAAATAGAAATACAATTGTTGGTAATAAATTGAATTGGACACTTTCAGGGCTTCAAAGATCCGGTGTATCGTAAACGTCGTGTACAATTCGCCGATATCGCGAACAGTTATAAATAGTACGTTAAAAATAAATAAACTACTATAACAAAATATACTTAATTACGAGATCGAAACATTGTTTCACATTAACTAATCGATTTTCAGTGGTCAACCAATTCCTCGTGTACAATACACGTCAGAGGAGATCCGAACATGGTTTGTACCCCTTCTTCTTTTTTCAATCTTAAACAAATATTTTTACAACAGATTTCGATAAAAATAGATGAAATTGTTATCGTTAAAAACTTCTGCTCATTACGTGAAATCGTCGTACGTGCTTCGACGAACACGAAGGTAATCTATAACAAAGGGGAGACTATTCTTTCGATATCTTCGCGTGATTTTCCTTCGATTACGAAACAGCTTCCGAGTTCTGCCAATACAAAACGAAAAGTTTCTCCTCGATCCACCGTCTTCGCGACGTGTGAACAAGCCAAGGTTGGCTCGCGTTGAATGCACCCCTTAATTGTCCTTATTTGATTTATCCTCACGATCTTCGAGTGACATCTTCAATTCAATCTCTGCCAGATTGTGTAGGAGAGAATTGCGGATAAATAAACTAGTCTAGCGGAAATCTATGAAGTGATGTTACAAATAAGGAAGTTTTAATACCAATTACCAGCGTTAACAATATTTCAACAATTTTGATAATAGAAAATTCTCGTAATACAGGGGAACAGTTTTCCGCGAATTGCATCAACTTTACCAGAAACACGCTTGCAAGGAGTATTTAGAGAATTGGCCAAAATTAGAGAAATACTGTGGATATAGGTAACAATTGTTGCTTGAATTAGATTAAATTCGTATTAAATACAATTGATATAAAAGTTCCTTATTTTATCAATAGAGAAGATAACATTCCTCAATTACAAGACGTGAACGTATTCTTGAAACGTATGTATTCGTTTAATTGAATTGTAAATTATTAAAGAACAAAAAAAAAAACAAACAAAAAAGACAGAGATATACTTCGTTTATGATGGCTATTAGGAACAACTGGATTTCAACTTCGACCTGTGGCTGGGTACCTTTCACCTAGAGACTTTTTAGCCGGCCTTGCTTTTCGAGTATTTCATTGTACGCAATACATTCGACATTCGTCGGATCCGTTTTACACACCTGAGCCGTAAGTAATTTTGTAAACATAAAAATGATATCGAACGACAGAAAAGGTGTACAAAAACGATAAAAGTACATACATGCATAGTGAGACGTCGTGCTTCTTCGTTGTTTCTCTTTTGTTTTTTTTAAATTCTTTTCATTTCTTCCTTTATCTACATTTCTTTAAACATTTACAGAGACTGCTGTCATGAATTGTTGGGACACATGCCACTTCTAGCGAATCCAAGTTTCGCTCAATTCTCGCAGGAACTAGGACTCGCCTCCCTCGGAGCTTCGGACGAAGACATCAATAAATTGGCAACTGTAAGTGTACCGTGCTCGAGGCAATTCCTTAGCCTCATCAAAAGTTTACAAAAATTTATTTGAAAGCGCTAAAAGGGAACATACCATTCTATATTAGGTTTTCTTCTCTTCTATTTCACTTTTTTTCCAGCTCTACTTCTTTACCGTGGAATTTGGATTATGCAAGCAAGACGGTGTGCTCCGTGTTTATGGAGCTGGTTTACTGTCCTCTGTCGCAGAACTGAAACACGCAGTTTCCATTCCCGAGAAAACCTTTCGTTTCGAACCGGACATAACTTGCAAGCAAGAATGCATCATTACTGCGTTTCAGAACGCTTACTACTACACTGACAGCTTTGAAGAAGCTAAAGAAAAAATGCGGTATATACATATATGTTACTATTTAATTCAAAGATTGTACTATAAATTTGTGAAAAACTAATTTTATATGATAGACAGTATTATAATGAACAATCACAATTTTTAGGGCATTTGCTAATCAAATACAACGTCCATTTGGCTTGCGCTATAATCCTTATACGCAATCGGTGGACGTTCTTACGGATGCTCAAAAGATTACAGCGGTGGTCAGTGAACTTAGAGGCGACCTTTGTATAGTTTCGAACGCCCTCAAGAAGATTCATGAGCAGGACGATACAGTGGACGTTGAAAGGATAACCAGTCTTTTAACACAAGGTATCGAACTACCTCAAGATACATCGTCTTCTGATAGCGATATCGATAAAAGTCCTAATGTCGAAGCACCCCAGAAACCAATACAAGATCAAAATAAAGAATTTTCTTCCGATGGTAATATAGTCAGCGCACAAGATTAAGTAAAACTTTTTCTATAGAATTTCAAATTTTATGTGTGTTGTAAATTGTTGTTAATCCTGAAATGTTATTTCTTTAAACATACTTTACGGATAGAATTATTAAATCTATAAATTAGTGTTCTATTGAATCTAGTGTATACCATATGATATATTATAGCTTAAAATTATGTAGCAATAGTATATGCAATATACAGGAGTGAAATTCTTTATGCTTGTGGAAAATTGTTTGAACTAGATAATTATTAAGGCTGCAATATGTAGACAAAAAATAGATAAGGAATTATGCAAAGTGTAATAATTAAACGTTTTAATGAATTAACATTTCCACCTTTTACATGTAACCATTTTTTATTTTCGTTTCAATAGTGTTTTATTTATAGAACATGTAGCATAGTCGAATTTATAAACTCGCTTTTTAGTTTATTTGTGATAACACAGACGAGGTCTATGGTGATAAATGTGTATCAGCTATCGGTATGTAAAATTAAAAAATGTATATCTAATTTTTTATTATTTTTTATGGTCGTCAATGACTTAAACATCATTATTATTTAACATGTATTAATTTTATACGTTATTTATATTTATATACCCTGTATGTTTATGAATTAAAAAATCATACTTTAAGAACTGTTTCTATGAGCAGAATAACTGTAGTGCATTCTAGATTATTCATACTCTTTCGACACACCTGTTTCATCTGTGTTCAAATTTAGTTGCATACAATTGATGGTTTAAGGAGGTTATTAAAAAGGAGATATCAGTTGTGATATTAAAATACGAAAAGTAAAATGTATCCAAAGAGCATTAAGTGTATTTATATCTAATACAAATAATTCTGCTAATAATTTGACAGTACGCATTAATAAATGTTGAATAAAGAAAAGGTCATCTGTCAAATGAATGAAACAGTAGTTAATTAACAAAATGATTAATCAAACAAACGTTACGTAAGAAAAACAATGTTATATCTTCCACTACCAGAAACGTAATGTATGAGTCCAGAGTATTTAAATCATTATGTTTTTTTTAATAACCATATTTTAAAGACGCTCGTATATAAACATGGCGCAAATACAAACTTCGGGCGTTGATGGACTGCCAAAGCATTTTGTTACCGCTATGCGTACACTTTTTGATATAATGGATGATCAAAATACAGGCTTTGTCAAATTTTCTGATATTGAAGGCAGATGGCAAGATGATGGAACACAAGGTCTTCCAAAAGGTGTTTTAGATAGCCTCAAAAAAGTCACACCACCTAATGGTTTATTATCTTTCGAAAGATTTTGTACGGGACTTAAGATATGTTTATTACAAATTCAAACAGAGACTGATTCTAAAAAACATGATGGTCAACCGAATAGACCTCCATCTGCTCCAATTCTTATACCTGATAATCAAAATAAAATAACATGGACATCTCCAAATACAGCAACTATTAGACCAAATAATGCAATATCTCAACACCGTACATTAAGTATGCCACAGTTATTAGCAGGTCAAAAAGATGTTAATCATGCACAATTAGAATTAATGGATGGTAGAAGTGGGCCTGACTCAAAACTAAATAAGGCATATGGACCTCCAAAACCTCCAAGAACAGGTGCTGCATTAGAAACTAGAACTATTAATTCAGATAGAAATTTTGACAAATCTGAAATTAGAACTGTATTACAAAATTGGCAGATGGGTTTATTAATGAATGATGATAAAACTATAGAAAAAAGACAATTACCAGCAGTGAACTACAGATCTGACACTAGAACATTATTAAGACCAACTAGAGTATTGGGAGATGGTAAAGCAGTTGATTTGCAAAATAATCAAGTTGGTCTACAGCCTAAAAAAACATTAAATCGACGCAGAGAACCTAGGCGCCATACGTTGCAGAATGGTATTGATTACAATATGGTAAAGATATTCTCCTCTAGGATTCCCAACTAATGATTAGTGACTGGTTTTGGGTATGCATGAAATTTAGTAATCATTAACATGAAGACAATAATACAATATACTAAATATTGTTCAACTTATCATGTAACATGCTTAAATGACATTCAAGTAGATTATATAGTTGGGAAGCCTGTTTCTTAATTCTTAGTGATAGAAACTATTTAAAAATATTTTTATTTTTAGATGAAAAGAATGAAACAAATTGAACAAGAAAAAGATGTATTACTTCAAGGTTTAACTGCAGTTGATAAAGCTAGAGAATGGTACTTGAAACAAGTTTCCTCTACTCAGGAAAAAATCAAGCACCTTGGACGTATGGGATCTCATGTGGTATCAAGTGTTTTTCTTTTAGTTTGTTAACTACTTTAAATGTTTATCATTAACATGTGTATCTTTTTAGGAACAGTGGACAGAAGCACAGCAAGAACGTTTAGAATTACAACGTGCTCGAGTATTAGAAGTCAATAGACATCTAGCTGCATTAATAAGTAGCTGGGAACGTGGTGGACTTCCTCTTCACATGAATCTTGCTTTTCTTAGTACTCCAACATCAACACAACTTCAACAAGATATGTTATCTAGGCTAAAACAACAAAACCACAGACTAACAGAAGTAAGTTAAACTGATACTTATTGTATATAATTAATGACATAGTTAATTCATCTATAATAATTGAAAATTAGGAAGTCAGTAAAAAGAGCCAACGAATAGCGATACTTGAACAAGAAAAGGATAACTTGGTTCGTGAATTGTATAATAGGCAAAGTAGTATGGTGCAATCTAGAAGAGCAACAATGATTCATGAACAACATGATCAAACATTCATGTAAGGTACTAACTGTTACTGTTTGAATACCTTTATGTGTAATATAAAATTATCTTTTACATAAATATTACTTTTTTAGAATATAAATACAATAATCAAGAAAATTTGCAAATGAGTATATAATGAACTCCATTCAAAGTATCAAGCACACATGTATTAAAAAAATTATTTGAGATAATTGTTATATTTAAACTTCAGGTTATACTTGTAAAGTATTTGTTAAATATTCCCAGTACTAATACTCGAATTAGTTATGTATTGTAAATGAAGTGCCTTGAAATTTTTATAATCCGTCCAAGAATCGAAAGATTGTTCTATTTCAATAAATTATTATTCTAATTAACAAAACCGCCTTGACCCAATTTTTGATGTTGCTATATCATAATTTCGGTTTGTTTGCAAAATTCGATAAGTTTATATTACATATTTTATACCGATTGTTCTTATCGCATAAATAAATATTCTTAAAAGAAAATTGCACAAACAAATTATGCATGTTCCTTGATGTGAGCTACATCTACTTCCGGAAATATGGCAATCCGTGTCAAATGTTATCGAACATTAAAATATGATAGCATACTTTTCTGACTATCCAACCTTACAGTTTGCGTCAAAGTTACTTAAAAAATGCAATAAACGCATTAATTTAATATTATTGCAAAAGTAAGCAATATTTGTAAAAAGAAAACATAATAAATATTTGGAAAATTAAATAATTACATTATGTATTTACATTTTTCTTTGAATATAAAAGGAATTTGAGTTATTTCTGGGACTGGAAAACTAATAACGTTTTCAGCCGACCATGTGGTCGATTTGAAAAAATATGTGTCGGATGGTACAACAGATTGGGGCTAATACCAGACAATACATGCAGTGTTTCGTAAATCTTAGGTAATACTTTCCCGTTCTTAAAAAATCTCCATTTTTATTTTGTTTGAAATAATATATGTATATACAAATAAACAATGTTAATAATAAAATATCACAATCATTTTTATAAAATTAACAAATTCGTTTAATACGTGCAACTTTTCTAATGCTATTTCAATCCCGACTGCAGTACATATACTTACCTTCGCTGTGGTATATACTAATAATTTATATTAGTAAAACGAACGGAACTATCTAAGCAAGCTGTTAAAAATATTAGCGTCATGTAGTCAACGACTGATTTTATACGCCACGCATGGTTCCTTAGTCCAATGGAGTCTGGTGGGCATCCTAGTTAAGCGCTTTAGTCCGCATTTAGTTAATAGTCGTGAAGAGGCAGTTGCCTGTAGTTGTTTGGA
>NW_017100202.1:80550-81223 GCF_001263275.1 Habropoda laboriosa | reverse complement strand
GTGCTCAGCGAGTATAGTTGCTGGCCGGTACGAGAAACGTTGCACCGGAGCACGAATTTTATCCTCGCGATAGTGAACGTGTAAAGAACCCCCTTTGACCTCACTGAGTTCAGGCAATAGCCTAGTCGCAGGCGCCGGTCATCGATCTCCGTCTTCGGACTTCTGTACAATCTTCTGGATTATCGTTATCGGAACGTTTCTCCTCCGGATTTTGTGTGAGGTTTTGGGCCCATCATGCTACCAAGACTGGCACTACCAATAATTCTGCTACTCGTTGTTATAGGTATGAACACGTTTTTTACGTTTCATACGTTCCTTATATAAAAGAAAAAAAAAATAATATTTTTTGTAAAACAAAATATCGCATTCATAAAACAATATACATATAATTGTTAGAATTCTTACGCCGATTTCACATCGCAAGAGTAATACTACAGAACAGCGTATATTTATTTGTTCGATCTTCCAATAAGTCGATTTTTTCTTCATTTAATCGACATATTAGCAGCTCTGTTCTTTTATGTATTTTATCACTTATCTTTCTTGGCATGTGTCTTCATTAATGTTATAATGCGAAAATATTTAAAAATTTTAATATTTGTAAATGGTCGAGATTTTAACTTACGATCGAAGAAAAATTATTTTCGAAGTCTTATTATTAAACTTTGCTTAC
>NW_017100202.1:73221-80410 GCF_001263275.1 Habropoda laboriosa | reverse complement strand
AAATGAATTAACCCACGCAAGTATGCTTTATCTCATTAAATGTTTATCAATTTAAACAAGTGGAAAATGCATTGGACACATCCGGTACAAATAGTTGCTTCTGACAGCATGTTTCTTCGTAGCATTATCTTTTCAGGGTAAATAAACTGCAGATACGTTCACTGCATACAGAGAACGTTCACTGAAATACGTCGCATAAAATTTGTAAATACTATGAATCATTCAAATATTTTGAATATTATATATATTATATATTGAGTATTATTAATCATTCAAGAATTTTCCATTTATTTTACTGATTATTTAATTCATTCAATTCTATGAAAGTTGAACCACAGACTAGTGATATGTAGGGTATATCTTATACCTCGTCCGTGTTGTCATTCAATCGGATGATAAACGTCTTATGTCTCACTTATCATCATTTCTAGAATTAAATTAAGTTATACATTAAATGATATATTTACGTATTCTTTTTTTTTTAGTAAAAAGATATAACAATTTTGAAATTTTCTTAGAAGTTAGATAATCTGTTAATATATTTCATAATATTTATGAAAATAATATCAAGAACATAAAAATAAATTTTGTTTAATGAAATGTTTCAATGAATAAATAAATATCATTATACCTATTAAAATATTTTAACTTAATTTTGAAAATAGGTACGTTATCAAAAGCTTGTGATTTGGATCAAATGCAATATGGATGTCGTATCCATAACGCACAGTGCAGATGCGGTCACGGCTGTGTTTCTGAATACAGATATAACAGTGCCGAGGATTGTAAAGAAGCATTAAGAGGTAAGGACTTACCTGTTAATTTCATTCGCAACGTTAAATATCATTATGTAACTATAATTAGTTATTATATAATTATTTTTTCAGGTAAGCGTAGTGATATATGTTCTAAATCAAAACCTTGTTTAAATGGAGGATCGTGCTTGCAAATATCATCAGACCCTGGATTTAAATGTCGTTGCGAAGGAACTGGTTATTACGGACTACATTGTGATAAACGTTAGTAATCATTGTCACTGATAAATAATTATTATATTTATGATTTCGCAGTCGTGTATTTTACCAAATAATTCGTAACTATTCAAATTGGTAATCACTATAGTATTCGAAATTGTTCAAGGGCACCACTGATATATTATTGAAACTTGAAGTCAAATATCGAGATATAATTTAATGAAAGTATAATAAATAAAGAATGTTAAAAAATATTCGTTTATAAAATGTTGATATGTTTTGCAGCTTGTCCTGGACCAAACAATCAACGTTTTCGGGGGCCGTTTCCTTACGAGTGTGTTGTGATCTAATTCGCAATTTATCTTCTTTTCATCTATTAAAAATCAAATACATCTAGTATGTTAAGTACAAAAAATAAACATATTTTGCGAAAATTTACACATCTTTGTACATACATAATAAATATATTGTATATATGATAATCCTCTTGTTACTAAAATTATTTTATAATTATCGATGTAAACATATGATAAAAGTTTGTCACGCAAAATTACTAAAAATAATATTTATTTAAAAAAAATCATAATTTATAGGAATCTCAATGCGCGTTACATAAATCTTTGAGATTCATGGGAAAGATATACGTTTGATATTTTCACTGTTTATTCATCAATAATTTTACAATATGTATGCACATGATGTGTTGGATCCATGAGTTTTCGGACAAACGCTTAGTTTGTATCGTGCTTATGTTAATGCACGTTGTTATTTTACTCCTTCCACCTATTTTCTACATAATGCCACGTGTACCTCGTTTGCTGTTTCTGATAGCAAAACTTATAAAATGCGATTCCTTTACTCTTCACATAAGTACCTTTTGTAATTTTTTTCGTATTATATATCGACTGAATTCATAATACTAGTTTGATTTTACAACACGAGACTGCATCAGGAACTTAACGACATGTATATATATATATTTATATATATATTTATATGTTATATATTATCTAGGACAAACAATTGGCCAGTTGTAACTTTTTTACAAACTCATAGACATTTTCTCTTCAATAGAGTAACACGTTACAATAATTTATATAGTAAAACACATGTCTGCTTCTTCGACTATAAAATTACGTAAATTCACAAGTTTCAGCAAGTGATACGAATGCATTTTTTTCTTTTTTTGATTATATGGCCAATCAATATTTTTATATATGCTGTATTGCATACGATTTTGTTTTTGACTATTATACATTTCAATTGATCACAATATACATTACAGGTAAAACAAATATTCTAAAGAAAATAATATAAATAAAGATTTTATCAACATGTACGTATATTTTTATAAAGACAGACGGGACACATGTAGGAAATATTTTAAAAATTTTTATTGAAAAGAAAATGTAGTAATTAAAAGTTTTAATAATATTTCATAACCATTGTTCACAATTATAAAAGCCTATTACATGTTTTTTTAGGGAAAAAACTATTTTGGGATTTAAAAAAAAATTGAAATAGTTCAGACAAACTGCCTTCCTGATTATTTTCATACTTTATAAGATGATAAAATGACTCGTTGTTTTTTTCATTTTATATTCTTTTCTCAACAAGATCATGATCCAATCGATTATTATCAATGTTATTATTGTTGTCACATTAGTCTCAATTTGGCAAATGTTTACGATGCTTATAATAATAATAATCTCGGTACCGAAGTGTATGGACTAAAAACAAGTAATGTAGATTACAATTTGGATAAGCAATAATCCTTTCAATACGACATTACTCTTGGATGGCACCAGGGGTATGCTGGGATCTTTCCTGACTAAATCCACGCGTGCCGTCTGGTCCTCTTGGTTGTCTAACTATTGTTAATTTAGGACCTGTGTCTTCCAAAGATGTAGTACGTAATCGACTGATCAAACGTTCAGGTCGTTGTTGAACCGCGTCGCTACACAATAAAAAAATAACAAAATATGTCAAGCAATTAGAGTATTAATAGTATAAAAACATGACATAATAATATTAATAAATTACCTTAATCGTGTCACATTGCATGCAGATGATTTACCAGTACGCTGATTCGTAATCAAAACGAATTCAACCTGATCTCCTGGTTGAAGTATCGCATGATCTCGCACTTCACTCATGTGGAAGAATAATTTCTTACCCTCATCAACTTCATAAGTAAGAAAACCAAAAGGACCTTTTACTGCATCAACAGTTGCCTTCCTCTTTTTCCTTACTGCTACAATATTACAAGCGTGACCTGCTGAATCCACCTGTAATTGTACAGGATCACCGGCTTGCAACAGCTCGCGTTTGTTGACGAGACCCATAATTCTGAATTCATATTCTGGAGTCTCTTCCTCTTCATTAGTAGCATTTATCTTTATTAAACCAGCATACTCTGCCTGGTCAGGATTTGCACTTCGTAAAGGTCTAATGACCGTTCCATCAAGCACTTCGCTAACTGGTGTTGGCCTAGGAATGCTTCCACGAGGTACCAAATTAACGTAATCCGCGGCTACGCAACCACCATTACCTCTACCATTTCCAGAACTGATTGTACATTCAATATCAGCTCCTACTTCCAAAGCATTAACATCTCCTTCAAAATTGCTAAAAAATAGAAATATTGTTGTAAGAATATATAAAGGTTTGAAGAACAAAATGATATTTACGAAAATATTTTTACTTCTTACCTGAAGTGAAAAAATATTTCTTTATCATGATTTACAGTTTCAATAAAACCAAATCCATCTTTAAGTGCAGCAATGAAGCCTTGACAAACTTGACCACTCAATTTTTTGTTGCCATTCTGCGGTTTTTCGCCAGAAGAACTCACTACAGATATGTCAACAGCAACAAGTTCTTTATTTCGTTTTACTTGACAGATACTAAATTGAACCTAAAATATATACTTTAGAAAAACGTTTTAATAATATTAACAACAATATAAATAAATGTCAACATACCTTGTCACCAAGTCTTGGAATATTCTTGGGATCACAATCTTTAATAAAGAAAATAACATCTTTTTGTTGATTTTCTTTCGTGTATCCAATGAGACCAGGCACAGAGGCATTTATACCCAGAATTATAGTGCCCAATAAATCTTTTTCTATAATTGTTTCAAATTGAACTGTACCGGCTGGTAAATGTTTCAACCTAATTGCACTTTGACGATTATTCGAAAATGACGAGGAAGGATCCTGGTATACAAATATTTAATTAAAATGTGCTTAAAAAGTTCAAATCGTTTTACGAAGTATTATTCTTACTTGAATTACTGTGAATTCAACTTCATCTCCTACACTAATTTCTCTATCAACATCCAAAACTTCGTTAAAATGAAAGAAAAGTCGTGGATCTCGATCTACGCAACGAATAAAACCAAATCCATCTTTAAGTGCAGCTATGATGCCCTGTTCTCGTCTTTCACCAGATACAGTAAAAGATTCTGGTAATAACAATATTTCAGTAGCTCTCTTGAGTTGATCTCTAGTATCTGTAGCAATACGAAATTGGACCCAGTCCCCATGTCTATAGAACATATGGTTTTGATTATTTTAATAAAACGTTAAAATTAACAAATATAATTTATGAATATACCTGAGAGTAAAATCTCCTTTTTGATCTTTATCCCCAAAAGGAATTTCAACATCAGAATGATCTGTATCTCTGTATCGAATTCTTCCAGGTAAAGGATCATTTTGATGACGAGCTGCAGTACCTCTTTCCAGAGGTTTTAATACTTGTCCCTTTACTATTTCACTGCTGACTTCTTCAAAAACTATTGAACCAGGTGGTAGCTTTGTGATATTACAAGCTACCTCTTTCCCCTTAAAATATTAACAATGATTAAATTTATATAGGAAATAAATATAAAATGACAATTGTTCATATAAAATAAATAAAAATATTTACATTTCGACTTTGTATTATAAACTCAACATCATCTCCTAATCTAAGTTCTTCCTTCATTGATTTAGCTTCGCTAAAGTGGAAGAAAATCTCTTTAACTACGTCTGCACGTTCAATGAATCCGAAATTTTCTTTCATCGAACATACAACTCCACGATAGCGAACTGGATGTGCTGGATTTTCCAATCTTACGTGGCACGCACCCAAATTTCCACTATAATTGAATTTCATTACTGTATTAACTCTAGTATATTAATATATTTCAACTTCTATTATAAATAAATTACTCACCGTTGATTGGTAGCAATTTGAAATGACACTCTGTCGCCAGCGCGCAAACTAACATTTCCTTCAACATCATCTTTTGTATATGGCAAAAAAAAACACTCCCCGCGATTTTCATAACTGATACGCCCTTGTGTATCACCACTCGTATGTAATTCGGTTGTTACATTTCCAGTAACTCTTTCTTCACTTAGCACCTACATTATAAGATTTTTTATGTTTTCCTAATGTTTATACATTTACATTTGATCTTTTAAATAATTTTGAAATTTTATTTAAATAGATTAATGATATACTAACCACTTCTGGAGCAATCTTGCTAACTGTACTAGCAATAGGTTTTCCTGTCCGTCGATCATAAGTCATTTCAAATTCAACGGGATCTCCAATTTTTAAGTGTTCTATATTACCACTAAATTGGCTAAAATGAAAGAATAACCTTGCTTGTCTTTCACAGCACTGTATAAACCCATATGAATGCTAGGAGAAAATAGAAGCATTACAGTTATCATGTAATAAAGTGAATATAAAAATTGCAATAGGTTTCTTACTAATAATTTTTCAATTATTCCAGTTTCTCGAGTTCCTTGATTCTCAGATTGATCCTGATAAGTGGAGTTATTTGTTGCTGGCTCTTCTGTATAACCAGTGCTTCCTTCCATTCCTGTAAATGTTCCGAAAGGAAATCTGGTAACTCCATTGCGTGACATCTTAGCATTGGTATAACCAGTATAGGGTATAGTATTTTTCCCATTTCCAGGAGGTGAATCCATCATATAATGATCACCACTGTAGTTGGTACCATTTCGATAAATATTAGTTGCTGGTGGATGTGATCCCGTTATAACTTTGGGACTTGGTATAGTCATAGACTTGTAATCAATTATTGCAGGGTCAGAGTTCATGATTGGCGGCTGGAACGTTTTCCACTGAGGATTGTTGGACATTGTTTCGAATTTGCACAATTTTAAATGTAATTTTTACGTATAAGTTTTTCCCTTTTCTTGAAATAATTACTTAATTTCTTTTATGTTCACTTCTGTTTCACCACAATATATATATATATACTTATATTTAGAAATTTTTAGTCTTTTCAATTATTTAACTGTTAACATAGATATCACAGAACGGTTCTTGGTACCTTATATCTTCATTCACTATTATAATGTTACAAGAACTTAATACAGAGGAAGAGAGGCTCTTTAAAATGCTGCAGAAATGCAGGCTCTGTTGTGACCAAGAAGTGGAAGGAAGGTTTTGAAAGTATTTTGACGTTTGTCATAAATTATTTATAAGAGAGTACCCAGGCAACTCTGTGCAAAATTGGCACTCTTTAAATACAGATACAAGTGTTTTATTAGTCAAGAGCAGCACAATCTCAGCCGCAATCACAATCACGGTCACTTTATGGCTCACCTAACTCTTTCTCACAAAGCTTGTGTACACAATATACAAATGAACAATATAGTTAATGTTGTTTTACGAATTAATACAAGTACAAAATTCTTAGCACATCATAGACCATTGATACTTTCCACATAGGTATGCACGAGTGTTATAACAACTGTTTGATATTTACTCAATTTAGCATAAACTAGAACAACTGTGTTCCTTTTAAACAGCAGTCATCCTTTATAAAAGGAGTAAATCAAAAAACATAGGAGATTTAAAAGATAAATGTTGACTTGAAAATCCTCAGATGTCTTCAATGCGTGCTGAGTGTGATTGTGTTGTTCCAATATTTCTATGTTAGCGTTTCTTTCTTCAGCATTTAATTGTGGAATTTACAGTGAGCCTTGGTTTCAAAAATGTCCTAAACTAACAATTACACAAGCTGCAATCAAAAATATTTAGTCAGTTAATATATTTAAATAAGAAAATAATAATATATCACTGTAATGATTACGAGCTTCACTAAAGTCAGATGTTTATAAAGTAAATGCACAATAAATAAACATCAACTATTTTAAGATTTAAAAGAAATTTATAAAAACATC
>NW_017100202.1:64009-73080 GCF_001263275.1 Habropoda laboriosa | reverse complement strand
TTAATAAAAAAATAAAGTTTTACCATAGGTAATATCTCATTCGTACATATAGGTTATTAAATATTTTTCATTCCACATTATAAGAATATTCAAGTATATATGACAATCCATAATATATTTATTGTGTTCTATTTGTAGTTACATATGAGATAAATAAGATATTCACAATAATTGACTGCCAGTTTGACATTGACTTTTTATA
This sequence comes from Habropoda laboriosa, assembly GCF_001263275.1. NCBI lineage: Eukaryota > Metazoa > Arthropoda > Insecta > Hymenoptera > Apidae > Habropoda > Habropoda laboriosa. Next base: position 72,878 of record NW_017100202.1, on the reverse strand, counting down.
TTCCAACTGGTACTGTTTTTTCAATGTTTTTACTTATTTTTTCAAATTTTACTTGGATTAAAAATCTCGTTCATCGATATTAGATAAGTAGTCAAGGTATCGTTACCGTAAATTTATCATTTAAATCATAATTTTCTAACTTTGCTGTAAATGGGATACAATACTTGAACACCCACATGAAAATCTTTGAAATATATGTAACGATGTAAGCATTACAAGTTTATTTAAAAGTAAATAATCACACAGTTTGTTTGACGGAATTTTATACAATCAATTTCAAATTCGAAACAATGACAATTACACATAAAGGACGAGTCCAAAACAAAAATCCGAAATATTGTATATGCTCGCCAGTTTCGAGATTCTAATTTTTTATGAGGTCACTCGTTTCTTTGGGTATCATAAAGATTTATCGAAGTTCCACATACTTATAAAATATGAATACCATTGTTGGAAAACGAATAATTCTGCTAATCGTAAATGTTTCATTGCAAAGCTCGCAATCGAATAGCTTTAGAAGGATTTATAAAACTCACCACGACACAGCACAGCACTGACGACATGCCGCCATGTTGAATGTCAACATTCAGTATTCACATACAAAACAGGAGCAACTACAGAGTGACTACAGTTAAAAATCTCAGTTCATAGCCATCTGGTAATATTGCTGTGAAAACAATTATTCGTTTGTCCTAATACACGTAGAAAAATATAAATTTATATTTAAAAAATAATAAAGCTAATAAAAAATAAATAATTGTTTAATTACAGAAATAGGATACACATGAAAATAAAAGAGGTGTGTTCTTAACATAACGTTTTTGAGTTATGCATAAGAAAAATTTGAACCAATAATGACAAAGTGCGTTCAAAAAATTGTTAACTTTATTCTATTAAAATAATTAAAAACAAAAGTGTTTTATATTAGACAAAAATCTATTCTTTTAATAACAAAATAAATCAAGTATTAATAAAATGTTTTAAGTCAAGATAAACTGGTAATGCAATTAATTAAAACTTGTAACATATACAGATCTTTTATTTATACATTTGTTTTTGAAATACTTATTTATACTACACAAAGTAACTAGTTATTTATAATTTACAAATAAAATTTATTTTAATAATATTAAAAATATTCTTCCACGTGTTATTAAATATTCAGTTTCTGTGAAGTTTCACCATTTGATGTCCTTGAGTATGTACCAAAGTGATTTAATTGACGCCAGTGTAAGTCTTCAGATTCTGGTGTTGGTGGAGCAGTAGCGCACTCTAAACTTAATTGAAGAGCTCTTCTTAAATCATCATCTTCATCTGTGTCATCTGTTCCACATGTTTTTTTATTATAATCATGAAAATCCAAACTCAATTTGAGATATTTGTCCACATCATTTCTCTTGTTATCTTCAAAACTTAATTGAAGTGCCCTTTGCAATTCTGCATTGTCATCGTCATCTTCATCACTTTTTTCAATTTTTATAGGAATTATCTTTTCTTGTGGCTTACTTGTTGGTATTTTTTCTTTACTCGATAATGCTTTGGCAAATGTATTTGATATACTACTACTTGAACCTGTAAAAGCAAACATTTTCAATAAATTAGTAGAAAATGTGCTGTCATGAATATACGAAGTACTACAACTTCTCCTAGAATGAGAGTAGCATTTAGGAGTTCATCTTCTTTCTTAGTACCCAGACAATAACCTTTTACTTCTGTTTTTGATGATGTTTGTCCTTTTGATACAGATTCTGTTGGGTTTCTCATAAGAATATCATCTGCAGGACATTGAGGAAGCGTGCCAATAACAATAAAAATAGAATAACCTGTGAAGACATTTTATACCGATAATTTTGTTCCTTCTTACTAAATTTCACTGAGATATTTACCTTCTTGTAACAATTGGGCTAAATACATTGAAAGATAAGTATCCGATATAAGTTCTGGCCCATTTAGCACTGAATTTAAATTAAACCATTGCCGTCCAATCTTTCTTATAGTAAACCAATGACCTTTGTAATTACAAATGTATGCTTTCATCTGTCTGAAAATTATATCTTTTTTAAAGTTATGTATATTATGAGATATAATTAAATTTCATTATACAAATAGTCATGCTAAGTACTTGACATTTTTTTTATTATTATACAATATATTAATTTCTTAATTTATGATAATATAAAGTAACCACACTTCGTAAATATTTTTAAAATGTTTTAAAATAATAAAAAAAGTTAAATAACATACAAAGGGTCATTTTGTGCCATTATAGCTGCTGATTCTGTACTATTATATGGAATTAATTCTAATCCCCAAACTTTTAATGCACTGCTTATAACTTGGACTGAAAAATATCCGCTGTCATCCATATTTCCTGATGGTTGCTAAGCAAAACAATTAATGCCCTTTACCACAGATAACATTATTAGTAAATATTAATATTTCAAATGAAATGTGTGTGTGTGTGTGTGTGTGTGTGTGTGTGTGTAGAGAGAGAGAGAGAGAGAGAGAGAGAGATATATGTATACATATGTATATATGTATATACATATATAATAGAATTTTTAGAAAACTATAATTTCTTTTCATTTTATGTATTATGTTACACTAAACTATATACAATAACTACAATGTAAAGATTCACCTCTAAAAAAAGTTTATAATCTTCACTGTCTACACCAGACTCTGCCATTCTTAGCCTCTCCTCTTCATCCATTTGCTGACCAAAAATAGCAAGGTCTACAGCATTGAAATATGGTCCTTGTAAAAGTGCATTTAAACAATGTTGTGCGCATAAGAATCCTTCTTGCTGTAATAAACTTTCCCGTTAAAATGATTTACACTCAAAAAACTATTAGGTACTCCCTTGCATATATTATTGTTTACCTTTTCATGAAATATGATGTCCATCTTATTAACACCTTTTGGACACATTAATTTGGTTAGTAATGACCAAATCATACGTAGAACAATCTCAAAAGATTCTGCGATCAAACGTCACCCACAAAAATATTTTTTGGTTATAACCAGAAATGTGTCATATGCAGTTGGCGGTACTTTTGGATATTATGATTCACGTGGATAGTATTGCCATCTTGTAACAGATTCTATAGTTGTTGCATGATTGTAACCAAATGCTTTTGTTTAAAATTTGTTGTCCAAATGTGTTATCAATTAATTATCTTATCTTTTACATAAAAATGAAACCAAACTTGCTTTTAATATAATAAACAATTTTGAAAAACTTCTAAGACTATCAATATTTAAAATAATTGCAAAAATACAGAAAGATATTTTTATTCAAAATATAATAAAAACATGATGAAAAAAAGTTAAAGTACGAAACAAACGATTAACTTGTGTATATTATATGTAATGCTTCCAGTGAATTACTTCTATATATTATGTTCACTTGATATGTTATATAATTATATTAGTTTGGTACTAAATATCTTCTCTGATTGGTTGGAACGAAATTAATAGATTATTCATCGAGACATATTTTAAGTTCCATCGAAGGAAACCTTAAGCTAAGTACAAAATACTCTACGGATTTCATCAAGGAACATAATATAGACTTTAAGTTAGAAGAAGTATCAGAAATTGTAAAATTATTGTTTAAAGACTAGTCGAATTTGAACCTCGTCTGCTACCACGGCATAGAAAAGGATACTGAACTATCGAATACCAAGTATCAACGAAGGCAGAAGTAGGAAATCGTGAGCAAACCGGAAAGGAAGGACTTTGTATTTGCGAGTGTATTGTCAATGTAACAAACGATTTGAACAAGAGGTTGAAGTGCATCGGTAAATACGTCGACGTCGACGACCGGTAGAACGACACCTGCTTCGTTCGAAACGAGAGACGAGGACACGGTGACGGCGGGGGCGGCCATACTCAAACAACCGCCGAGCGAAGTGCGCGGCACAGCGCAGAAATGAGACGATAATAAACCGCATTCTATCGTTCGTAAACTCGAGGAGACGGTAACGGGTGTAAGTTCCTCCATTAGAACGTACAGGAAAGAATTACGGAAGGAAGTGAAAACGGAAGTGTGGGAAGTGCAAAGAAAAAGAGGAAAGCGGCCCGACGAATCGAGGCGCAGGGAACGGTATGAGCGCAAAGACGGACGTGAACAGGCGAGTCCTAGCAATTCAGGCCAAAAAAAAAAGACACAAGCCGAGTAAGCGAAAAGGAAAGGGAAATTCTCAGGATGAATCAGAGACATCGGGAGCTCAGTGTTCGAAGACACCGGCTACTCAACAAGGACAAGGATCGGGTTCCTATCAGGATTCCTCTGCACAGAGACCATATTCCAGCGACAATGGAAACAGGTATCTGACTATTTTTAATATGTCATTTAATTCTATTACGTTGATAGTTTTCCTGTTGACAGTTCGTAATTCAGGCAAATTTCTTCGATTAGATACCCATCGATATCGAACTTTTTATCGAGTTCTTTTTACATTATAAAGATGGTAAACCTTATCACTGAATACTTCGGTAGACAATGAGAAATATTTGAACGAATGTATTTTTATATAGTGTCATTTTGTTGTGGCATGATTTAAGTAAAAACCAACCCTTGTCTGTCTTCATAGACCATGTGAAAATTTGAAAAGCAACTTTTAGTTCTTTATTTTCTAATTTGTATTGGTCCCCCTACCTTTAGTTTTTTTAACTGGGACTTACAGACTGGAACCATGTCATAGCTCAAGTAATGAAACAATGGAGGATGGTGATGAAGTATACAGTAGCGAGGCTGAAGAACAAGAGGACAGCAGTGACTATTGTAAAGGAGGATATCATCCTGTCAAAATAGGAGATTTATTCTTAAACCGTTATCATGTAACTCGTAAACTTGGTTGGGGTCATTTCTCAACAGTCTGGCTCTGCTGGGACTTACAGGTACATATCTAATAACAAAAGGTATTTCTTTATTTCATAAGTTTATAAGTGGAATGTTTTAAAATATGTTCTGCAGGATAAACGATTTGTGGCACTTAAAGTGGTCAAATCTGCATCGCATTTTACTGAAACCGCATTGGATGAAATTAAATTATTAAAAGATGTGCGTGATACAGATCCTAGTGATCCTAAACGCAATAAAACCGTCCAGTTACTCAATGACTTCAAGATCAGTGGCATTAATGGTTTGCATGTTTGCATGGTATTTGAAGTGCTTGGAGATAACCTTCTTAAATTGATTATCAAATCCAACTATAGAGGAATTCCAAGAAATAATGTTAAACGTATCATCAGACAAGTTCTTGAAGGTCTTGATTATCTTCACAATAAATGTAAGACTTTTTTGTAATGAAAAATTTGTTTGATATTTGATATTATTTTAATAGATGGTGTTAAGTTGTGTATGAAAATTATATTCAAAGAGTTGTGCTTAAAATTTGGAAAGTGTATTAAATTAATTGATTATCACAAAATATCTTTTTTTCAGGTAAAATAATTCATACAGACATAAAACCTGAAAATGTACTTGTTTGTGTTGATGAAGCTTATATAAGAAAATTGGCTTGTGAAGCTACAGAGTTACATTCTCTTGGAATGAAATTACCGGTATCTTTAATTTCAACGGCCCCAAAGGAATTTCAAGAACCAACTCCTAATTCTAAAATGTCAAAAAATAAAAAAAAGAAACTTAAGAAGAAAGCTAAACGTCAAAATGAACTATTAAAGAAACAAATGGAGCAAATTGAAGAGCTTGAAGAGCAAGATAAACTTGCAAATAGTACGAGAGCAAATGGAGAATTAGAAACAAATAGTCCAGATCAAGATATAAATACAGAAAGTATAGAAGATAATACAGAAAGCAAAGATTCACCTGACATTTCAGAACCATCTGCACCTTCACTGCACATAAATGGTGTAGATAGTTTAGCAGGTGGGGAAAAAGTAGAAAATCAATTACCTCAACAATCTGAAAAGATGGAAAATACGAACATATGTGATGTAGAAAAGACTTGTGAAGGATTACTATCATCTGATCATGAATATACAGATGAATGTAGTGAAGGTAGAATTTATAAAGAATAACTTTTGTATTTGTAATTAATAACGATGATTCTATGTTTATTATATTCAACAGGTCGTAATTTAGAACCACCTGAAAGTAAACAATTGAAACGAGCATCCGTAGCTCCCTTAGATCCTGCGCTAGTAGAATGTGATGTTGAAGTAAAGATAGCAGACCTTGGTAATGCATGTTGGGTCCACAAAAAATTCACAGATGATATTCAAACTCGTCAATACAGATCATTAGAAGTGTTACTAGGATCTGGGTATGATACATCTGCAGATATATGGTCCACTGCCTGTATGGCATTTGAATTAGCGACTGGTGACTATCTCTTTGAACCACATAGCGGAAATTACTATTGCAGGTAAAGTACATGTGTTTTGTAATAATCTAGAAAATTTTGTTCGTATCTATGACAAGTAATATTATAAAATATACTTTGTTTTTTCATTATAGAGATGAAGATCATTTAGCTCACATTATTGAATTGCTTGGAGAAATACCAAAGCACATTGCTCTGTCTGGCAAAAACTCAAAAATGTACTTCAATAAGAAAGGCGAGTTGAAACGGATTACTGGATTAAAACCTTGGGGACTGTACGAGGTGCTTACGGAAAAATACGATTGGTCACCAAGAGAAGCGCGCGAGTTTGAAGAGTTCCTAACTCCGATGCTCGAGTTTGACCCGAGTATGCGAGCTACAGCAGCAGAGTGCCTGAAGCATCCATGGCTGCAAATCAAAAAGTGATCATGTTTTTTATCGTTTTATCTTTAAATTCTTCAACTCCAAACTTCTATCATCCTGGTGTAATTATAAGTCGAGAGTGTGACAAGAGGCAAGGACCGACAATGGTCAGGTTCTTTCACATTATATACATTATTTTACTTTCTTGCAACGAGTGCATTATTACTGAAAACGCACAGTATAAATTTATTTAATATTTAATGTAATATATATACACATATATATTATTATAGGATGCAAAATTATTATGTATCTTATAAATTATAATTTAGAAATATTTTTTACCTTTTTTAGCTGTTGATAATTTTGAGATTATCATTTACGTTTACGTGATTATGACTACTTTCATATAGCAAAGGAGAAAAATAAAATTCGAATAATTGGAAAAGAAAGAACTTGCTACATTCCACCAAATTCCAATATTTGCAGCAGTTGGGTATGCTTCTAATTGTAACACTCTCGACGGTGGCTGCCTATTTGTGTATTTATAAATTTGTTAAATTCTGTTTTTCATTTAGTAATGACATCTTAAATTAAAATTTCGTAGTACTTTATTATTTTACACGGTCATCGTTATATTATCCTTTATACTTGTCACTTAATTTATCAAGTATCCCAAGAGTCATGGGACCTACTCGTAATGTACTTTAAGAAAGGGCAGGCCCATTGTTATACTATAATGAATATTAAAATTTTCATTAAAATATTTGTTTGCATTAAATTGATTACTCTAAATTTACCGATAGCAGGTTTTTTCTCTGTGATCTCTCCTTGTGCTTAATTAATGTTCAGGAAAATGTAATAATCATTACTATTATTGTCTTGATACTTGATTAAAGAAATACTCATAACACATACGCCGGAACGTGTGTTTAAGGAACTGAATCTTTGTACAAATTCAATAAATGCAGAAATACATATATCGTTAGTATAATTAAGAGTTGGTCGCCAGATTCTTGGTAAAACAACTAATATTATTCGGAATAAGACAGTGCATACTTTATTCAACTATAATAAACAATCTGAAGAAAATAATTCAAACTTAGTAATATATAGTGGACTTATATAAGTATAAATTTTAACTATCATCAACAATAAACTTATGACTGTAAGAAAACGAATTATTTGTAATGGAATTATTATAAAGGCATATACACTGTCGGATTTCGAACAATGACCAAGGCATTCAATGTTTGTGGTATATATTTTCGTTCAATTTAATTTATTATACATTTCTTTATATTGCTGAAAAGCATATATCGTATACATAATGTACAATTACGAAAAAGGGAGACGAGTTTCTACATCATGACTGACATTTCGGTAATCATAAAATAATCATGGTGAAGGAAATACAATGTTAAGTTCTGCGCGACCTTCTTTACTTCGAGCTATTGACTGATTATTAAGCTCTCTGCCGATAAATTGTCTTCTATTTTATAACGAAGAAAGCGAAACAGTACGCTCACTGGATATTCAACATCACAAATGTATTTGTATCGTTGAATTCTGTTTATGCTTCCAAACGAATGTTCTGTTTCGCAGTGTCTGCCAATTTAAGATCATTTTATTGAAAAGAGCATGATCAATTGAAAAGCATTTTGAACGAAATTGGTGGAGATACATATGGGAAGGATATTTTGTGAGCTGTGTTTCATTCAACGAGAATACGTTTATCTCGGGTAAAAGAGGAAAATGATTAGTTAAAATAGGTCACTTAAAATTTAATTATATTTATTTTCCTCAAAAGTTATTATCTTGCACGTTGTCAATCAATTATTTTATTTTTCAATACAAAATTAATACTTGTTACGATGAAGAAAAAAATATATAATAGTTGACATTGACGTTTACGATACTTAAGTGAGACATAATGACTAAGATCATAAACGAAACGTTTGATTTTATTTCGTTTCTATGCATATATCTCCAGCGAAAATGCCTCTTCTACTCGTGCTGTGATCGATGAAATTCAACTCTTCATTCATTTGAAATTATCGTACTTGTTTAACTTTTCTCTTGTAATCATGCGACCCCACCGTAATTACGACCTTGGGACTGATGATGGCAATCGTGTTGAATTTGTACAGTAC
>NW_017100202.1:61231-63951 GCF_001263275.1 Habropoda laboriosa | reverse complement strand
GAAAAGAATACAACCATACAAGGACACGAAGAATTACATAGAAGAACGTTTTCTTCAAGCACATCTCGATTTTTCGCATGACTATCCTAATCGCTGATTAATGACCGATCATCGTATGTTTGTATACTGTTAACAATAATTCACGCTTTGATAAAAAAAAAGAATGTATAATATAACATATGTTACCAAACAAGAAACATTAAAAACTAATGATAACTTGTAATTGTATAACAAACGGATGATCGGTTTCAAGGACGTGTGATTTCATCGCGTAGCCGCGCACATTACGATTATACATACCGAAATATATATACATATATACATATATATATACACATATACATAGAATAAATTGAATGACAATTTACGTAGGTGTGATTCGCTGCTTGGCGCTAAGATAGTTAGGATGAAATTAACAAACATTAACAGTAAAAATGTGTATAGCTTGATGTACGAAAGTCCCCCTACCTCACCCTGTTTCCCTCTAAAGTTTAAACATGCAATGCATATTAAAACTTATTCGTATGTATACTAAAACTTAAAAGCCCGTTACGTATCGTCTTTTTTCTCAATGATAGAACGATTTTTCACAAACAGAGAACAGAAAAATCGATGGAATGTTAGATAAAGCCAAAGAGGCATTATTTATACAGGGACCCAAATTTGAAACTTTTACAGAGATTTACGTTTCTATCGGTAGATTTAATTGCGCGCCATGTAGAGATATAACAGGGTGATTGAAATATGCGCGCGTTTAGTTATGTAGAGTAAACGAGAGTTACATTTTGTGTGCTTAAAATTCATGTGAACTGGGTCTTTAAGTACGTCTCACCTGTTACTTCTTTTTTCAGTCTACTGTCGTTGAAAAAAAATCGATCGTGTAAAAAATAGCATTCTGCGAACTGAATATAAAAGCTGTTAACGCACTGAAGAAGGCGAACAGTATCAGTACCAAGGAAACGCATGTAAATGGAAAATACAATATGTGATTTTTTGTAATATTACAATGTTAACAAAACGTGGGTTGACAGATGGAGAAATCAGTTAGAAAATGAAATCTGAGATGTTTGATAAAATAAAAGCAACAAAAAATGAAGAAAAAGAGAGAACGGATTTCAAAATGAACACCAAGTTATATTATGTAAATTGTGGCGTGTATGACACGCATCTATGAGATATTGTAAATATTGAAATGTAATTGGGGGTTTTACACATTTTTAGACCGAAGCGTCTACATTAAAAAACCGACAAGTTTAAACTTCGATAAGTTTAGAAAAGTGCTCGAGAACCCACTCCAATGGATTATACGCGACATACAATGACCATTTAAGTCAGATTATAATCCTTTGGAATCTTTTCTGTAATAAATGGATAAGATCGGGGTATGATATTGTCTTACGGATTGATATATAGTCATACTGGTCGTAGCGTTGTAGGATTATTTAACTCTGCATGCTTAGTCGATTGCTCGATGTTGTACATACACATATGTACCGTACTGAGCATTAATAAGGATATAACTATTGATAAAAATGCATATAGGAGCTCATGGTATGTGAAGATCATTTTTAGAACTTTATTGGATGATAATCCGATGCGTGAATAATATTTGAGCAGAGAATATGTATAACTAAACTGACTGGAGCATTAGTAAAAGAAGAGGCAAGTGTCTTCTGCCATGCTTTTAGACAATACTTCATTATTAACGAAGAGGATACATTAACATTTATCCCTGTATTAACGTTGGCTGAATAGAATTCAAATTGCCGTAACATGAAATAAAAATATACATATAAAAAGATTAATGGAGTGAAAACGAAAGAGTGCCCTTTATAAGAAAATAATGGTACAAATTTTGCTCATTTTATGAACTTTCATGAAATGTGGTAAAAAAGATTTGACATTAAATTGAAACTTTGTGCAACGCTTATGACGGTATTTCCTATAATCGATGCGTTTGCGCACTGATACAAAACTACCGTATCATACAATCAAAAGTTATTTTTTTCTATATATGTCTACATCTATACCATTGCACTTTATATCTTTGTAATCGAAGGGAAATATGATAAAAGAAAGATTGATTGTAGAAAGTGCATTTGGAAATTGCAACAAATCATCGTTTGTAAAAAAACAAATGCCTCATGCTCCAGTCAATCGATGTACGACCAGATGAGGCATAAAAAAACGTAGACATAATAAGGTAGAGATAACGAGTCGAACAAATAAACGGATTTGATGTTTAGACGCTGCCTCCGTTATGTGCCCTGCCGCAGAAAAATAAGATTACAGACCCATGTACCCACCTCCCGAGATCGGTATATGATATGAAAAATAAATTCACATTAAAATAAAATTGGCTGTATTTTTTTGTTTACCTGTACATATCCATCATAATCAATAAAAGCACACTTTCTATTCAGAATCAGTGATTTATTGTACAAACTATATCACGCGTGTTACCTATAAACATATCATCACTAACTAATTGAAATTATAAATTACAATTATAAATATTTTCTTCTCTAAATTGTTCCTATTGAGAGTGAAACATTAAAAGTTATTTTTTGTCTTTTTAGATAAAATTACGAATAGTAAAATTTTAAAGTAGTTTGAAAAAAGTATCATAATTGTTCAATAATTTTATACAATAATGATTTAATAACATAATAGGATATTTGTAAATATTGTAATCAAGAGTTTTAACAAGTGATAAACAT
>NW_017100202.1:54829-61164 GCF_001263275.1 Habropoda laboriosa | reverse complement strand
ACGTTATTTTGTAAAATTCATAAATAATTAACTATTTTAAAAAATTTTAATCTTTAAACTTATTTTGTCATTCAATAATTTGAATGTATATGTGCAATATTAATCTATACTTTTATAAGATTAAGCTTATACTTCCTAATAAGTACATTTTTAGTGCCATATAAATTTTATAATTTATACAAATATTTATTTCGCACGATATGCAGCATGGCCAGTTTATAATGTACATAATTTTTTTGTGCAAGTATTTAAATATTATTCAAAATATCACATACTTCTTCATTTCATTATGTTACTCAACCATTACTAATTCAATCAAAATCAACTAAATAGTAGTTGTTCTCCTATCGATTATTTATAGTGTTAAACAGTAACTCTAAAAGTACAATTTGCAACAATTTAAGAGTGATCAATCATACATTAAATAACAAAATGTAGGAATTTGTCATTTGTACACTAATAATATAATTTTCTCTGATGTAACATTTATATTTAAAGTATATATTTTGTTGTAACAATATTTTTAACTGATGAAACAATCCATAAATTATTTAGATAAACCTGATCAGTAATCAGACCAATCCTCGTCCTCTCTGTAAATTAATTGTAAATTTATTAATACTTCAAAATCTTAATTCATATTAAGTACAGCCCCTCACCAACAATAAGCTTTGAGAGCAAAGCAAATGTTTAGATGCTAAATGATCTTCACCAGTAAATATGTATAACTATATAACAATCATAGCTATTTGCTGAAGCTAACAAATAATAGTTTTTTATTAATATAATTTTCGTTTGAAATAATACCTTATTCTCATGGAGATTATTTCATTGTAACAAATCAGATAAAGGATTATAACCTTGTATTGTAAAAATATATACTAAAAATATTGTACAGAGATCAATTGAAACTATAATCACAGAAGATATTCTCGTTAAATTATAGTTGGTACCATTATCAATAAAAATTTATATACATTCATAGTACAAGCATAGCATTGACAGCACACTTAGCACATCACACAAAAATAAATTATATACTTAATATAGACCCGTGACTTGGACGTCTTTTGCTTTGTTTTCCATGTATTTGATTCTGATTCTCTGCTGTTAAATTTATGTTTAATTGCGCTGTTGATGCAGTTGTTACATCATCATCTGATTCCATTGGACTAATTCGAATAGCTTGATACCATTGATTTGTTAGATCTGTCATTTGTGATTTACAATCTTTTAATTCTTGTTGTGTAAATCTTCTTGTAAAAAATGGGATAAAAAATTTTAGATCCCATCTTGCAAAACCACGAATTCGTGACTGAAGGAAAGATACTTCAATCTCCTCTTCTGTAAGTTCTGACAAATGTTCAGAATCTATTGTTTGTCCCTACAATAAAAATATAATGCATAAAATACATATATTTTGCTATATAAATATTTCCATACATATAGACATACCCATTCTCTAGTTTTACTTAATGAAACTTCTTTGTCTTTCCTTTTCCTCCTACTATTGTTTTTTGGTTTCTTTTCTGCTCTCAAAAATTTCAATAATGGCATAGTGGAACCACCAAATATTAATGTTGTAAATAATACAATGATTAATGTAGTGGTGATTATCACATGTCGTGTTTCATCACTAAAATCTAAATGTAATGACAAAGCATATGAAATAGCTCCACGCAGACCACTAAACCACATTATGAACATCATTTTTTTAGTAATTTGATGCTCTCGAAAACGATTCACAAGAAAAGCTAAAGGGAAAATGTTTGCAGCTCTACCAATTAGGCATAGAACTATAGACCATATAATTAATGCAGGTTCAACCTGCAATTGAAATTTATTGTTAATGTAAAATACATTAAAATATTGAATATGAGCTTTATATTGTTATGTTATATTACCGTACCCTATGTCTAAAGCTGAATAAAGCTAATCCCAAATATGCAAATACACAGGTTTCAGCAATGAATGCTAAGGTTCTCATAGTTTGTTGCATTGTAATTTGAGTAACAGTTGATAAATTAAAATGTGTATAATGTGACATTACAATTCCATTAAATAAAATTGCCATAATACCTGAAATAATTTGTTATATTTAAATCTTAATTATTTACTTTACTATATTAAAAAATACTCAATGTAAATATATTCTTACCAGATAATTGGATGCCTTCTGCCAAAACATATGGAGCATATGTAAATACCAACATAAGTCCAAATTCAAGAGAAGGATTCTTTCTGAGATCCACATGTTTGAGTAATAATGCACTTATAAGAGCAAAGACAACTCCAATGCCCGCAGAGGCAAAAAACATAAGACAAAATCTATTTAAGCCAAGTATAATGGCTTCACTAGTAGTTGTTGCATTATTGGATTCCAATACAGATGTAGTTAATACAATGGAAATAGCATCATTTAAAATAGATTCTCCAAAAACTAACATGTTTAATACTGGATCTACCTCTAAGGCATGAAATATAGCTACAGTAGCAACCGGGTCTACTGCTGATATTAATGACCCAAATGCAAAACTTTCAACAAAACTAAGTTTATATGCTACCTGAGCTAACCCTAACAAATAAATTCCAGCTCCAATAACAAATGCAGATATGGCTGTGCCAAGTATAGCAAAAACTAAAATACTGCCAATATTTTGAAAGAAATTTCCTTTATGTAAATTATATCCAGATTCAAATATAATAGGTGGAAGAAGTACAAGAAAAAATGCAGTTGGAGAAAAGGCTTCTTCTTTTCTCCAATTAGCTATGTTTTGATTTGACATAAGATTTATAATCATACCAATGGCTCCTCCCAAGAAGACAATTACTACTGATTCCGGTAGATACTGAAAATTTGTTTCTAGCATAAGATGTATAAGTAAAATGCCTAATGCTAAAACACAGAGAACAAAAAATATGGACATAGAACTATTATGTTCTTCTTCTGCGGATCCCTTATCCGGTAATACTGGTTCTGCTGGCGTAACTGTTGTTGTACTCGTATTCGTTGCGTTATTAATATCCGAACTTTGTGACGGAATTGTAAAATCTGACATATTATTTCCATTTTTATCATTAATAATACTTGTAGATAACGTATTAACTTTCTCAGTTGTTTGACTGTTATTATCACGATCAGGTTGAACTGTAGTTGTAGATACGTTTCGAGATGTTGTATTTAGTACTGAAGTAGTGACACTTGGTTTCACATTACTATTGTCAGAATTTTCTAAAGTACGTAATTCTATTGAAATATTAGTACTCAAATTCGTCGGCGGAGAATCTTTCAACACAGTATTTTTACTGTCCGATGTGCCATTTTCATGTTTGGGGTTAGAAATGTCTTCTGCATATGTCACTGTAGTCCACGCACCAAAAACCAAAAATGTGATGCAAATAATGAAATTTTTATATGAAAGTTTATTATCAACTGAATACAAATTCATGTTTAAACTGTTTTCGGCACTTAAATATACATTTCCCCGGTCAGGTTCAACATTGTGATGACACTGATATAGAATATTTCGATATCTCGCCGTATGCTTACATCACCCATAGAACACGTGTTTCAGTAAAAAAAAAAGTTACGAGTTCTTTACATACAAAAATTTAGCAGTTTATTTAATTTTTTTAATTTATATTAGTAATCTGTAATAAAGCATACAAAATTGATAAAATTAAAACTGTTCGGCAAAAAGTATTTACAAAAATTAAAGTTATACAGGGTGTCCCGTAACTCCTCGAACACCCGGAAATGGGGGGTTGTTGGGGTGACTTTGCACAACTTTTTCCTTTACCAAAATGTTGTTTGAAGCTTCATTTTTGAATTATTAACGAAAAACACTGGCCAATCAGAGCGTGCGTAGAGCCCGCGCTTAGGGACGGAAAACAGAGACTCATCCGCGCGCGATCGAACAAATGCGTACGCGACTTATTAAGTTAAAACTGCACATATAAAAAGAAAATGTATGGTTGATTTTTAAACTATGTTAAAATTAATATTTTTATTATACATGTAATCCGGTCTGCATTTTAGCAATGAGTAAGACAAGAAAGCCAATAGAAAGAAACAAGAATAGCATTAAAGAAATGAGTTAGACAAGGAAAATAATAGGGTTAAACAAAGACTGAAAATTTTCAAAAGCAAAACTAACGCCATCTCGTGTTTGGTGATGCGAACTACGACTTTTTAATAGGAATATAGAAAGTAAACAGAGGTATTAGACAAGGAAATCACTACTGTGCGACAAGGATAGAGAGAAAACGTTTCCTATTGGTTCGCGGGCGGTAATGGCCGCCTTTCAGACGCTACATAAAGTCGGCCAGGAAAAAATCATTAATAACTCATTATTTACGATGAATTTGTGAACTTTTAGGATTGAAAGCTGAACTGTGGACCTTCAGAAACTTTCACATATGAATTTTATTGTACTAGACCTTTTTAATAATTAGTTATTAACAATTTTAGTACGGGCTCTCAGAGACGATAAACATTATTGAATCTCTATTTCTGATTACAACATTATTAGAAGCGTTATTTCGAACGCAAACATTATTACAAGCACTACGCTTGAATGTAACATTGTTACAAGCGTCATTCTCGCTTGTAACATCGTTAACTCGTATTATATTCGAATGCACATTGTAGCAAATGTGTTATCGATTTTGCAACTTTGTTGGCGCGAATCGCGCTCGAGATTTTGCACATTGTTGCACGGCGAACCGCGTTGCAACAAATGTGCACTTTCACAAAGGGGGTCGTAACAACAAAGTTACAAACGCGGCGCACCGTTTTGCAACATTGTGCGTTTTTTCGAGACGATTCGCGGCAACAAAGTTGCAAGCGCGATCTCTCCTTTTCAAACTTTGAGTCGCGTGCACAATTTGAATGATGTATAGGTCTATTCTGTTCCTCGTCTATGATATTATATATTTAGAAGTACATATAGAATTCTATATTTTGTATACGGTTATAAGATATTGTGTCCTATACTTTATTTGTAATTTCATATTTACATTTAGTTCTAATTTCAACCACTACTAATGTTGTAATCTTATTCTATGCTGAATCGATAACGTTGGAAACGACACGAAAATGGTATGGGAGCTCTAGAGCCCCGCGATGTGGGACAAAGAAATAAATTGGGTGATAGGTCTATTGTGTACCACGTCTGTGATATTACATTACGGACATTATTGTATTTATTATATTCATTCGTTATCTTTTTTTATAGAAATAGATTCATTTTCATAACAGTTTGGTAAACCAGAGCGGCCAATTTCTGCTGAATGTACTGCATCTTTGCCTAATCTTTGTTCAACTCCTTTCCATGATCTATTATGTAAAAATTCAGCTCCTGCTTTCCCGATTGCAACAACACCTAAATCAATTAAAATAACAGAGTTACACAAAATATATTCTGCTGTTATATACTGGTATTTTTTGTAACACAGAGGTACCTGTTGAATTATTAATTACTAGAGCATTCATCTTATCTGTGCATAGAGCACTTTCATTACAGTTTCTAAGTTCACCAGTAATTAAAGAGACATCTGAATCTGTTGATGCCTTAAAATCAATATAATTTATTCCTCCAGGAAGTATTTGTCTAAAGTCCATACAACTTTGTGTATAACATTCCCTTGAACTATTAAATGCTAATTCTACTTCATAAGGCATTAGTATTGGTTTAAAGAATTCTCTAGAATCAAATATTTCATTTTCAGGACATGTTATCACAACAAAGGCATCAATCTGTAAAGATACAATATAATGTTACCAATACTACTAATATAGCTAATATTTTTAATTGTATTGACATACCTCAGGAAAATTAGCAAGTTTTGTTGGATTAATTTTACCAACACTCAAAATATAAGATTTTTTATTTTTTTCTTTTAAAATATGCTTAACCATTGTTATTATTTTAAGATAATCTTTAATGCCTAGAGTAGCTACAACTATACCAACAACTTTGGCATCTTTTAATTTTTCAACTAAAAACCTTCTTCTTTTTAACCATGGTGTATTTAAAGCTTCATATTCAACAACATTATTATTTTCAAAATAGTACCACTTTTTTGCAGGAATTGTTATTGCTAATGTAGTGAATGTTTTTCCATCGTTTCCCAGGAAAAATGCTGCATAATCTTCTATTTTGTATTCCTTATCTAATTTAAAACACCTACCTAAGATTACTGTAGATGAACAATGTTTTGTATCTGTGAATTTCACATTAGAAGTACAGTTTAATGAAGTAAAGATTAAATTTTTATAAATAGAACTCAATATTTTATATATATTTTCTGAAATAAAAACATATTTATGATAG
>NW_017100202.1:54493-54817 GCF_001263275.1 Habropoda laboriosa | reverse complement strand
TTTTATGTGCATAAGCAATATCATAAAAAAATAAAATTTTTTCAGATTGATTCTCAAATTTTTGTTTAAACTTATTAATAACTTCTGTTGTATCAACCTCTTTTTTGGGTAAAACATGAAATACAGGTAAACGGGTAGTAGGATTTAAACAAGCATGACCAAAATGTATTATACTATCTGCATTAATATGCTGTGCAGTTATTTCATCAACACAACAACTACCACAAGAAGTATCTCCCAAAATGTATACTTTCTTGTTCACATAATTTTCCAAACGTAAAGCAATTTCTACTGAATCCGGTAAAAGGCTATCAGGAAATTGTA
>NW_017100202.1:39149-53751 GCF_001263275.1 Habropoda laboriosa | reverse complement strand
ACCCAACATTATTTTTATATATTCAATTAACGTTATTTCATTGCATTTCTATTTCGGAATCTTTTCACGTGATTACATATTCTAAAAGGGTCCATTAAAATGATTCCAAACTAAATTTCATAAGGTATATCTATAAGTGGAAAACATTAATTTAAAACACATTTGTAATCATAACTATATATGTCAAATATATACTATAATTTAATTTGAACTAATTTTGTTTTCTTTGGTATATGTTAGAATGTAGGCACATACATAAACATGCAATTTAGTGTAAGGCAAACATCATACAAAGCATATTTAAACATTTGTTAGAAAAGTGCCTTAATGCACTAGTATTAAATTACATAATGATTTATAAAAATTATGTAATTTTAAGGAAGATGTAACTAATAAGGTTTGATATTATATGTGTATATACATATAAATAATGTGTATACACATGTAATATCAAACCTTATTAGTTACATCTTCCTTAAAATTACATAATATATATATGCATAGTTATATTAGGAATACAATAAACTGCTTGAACTATGTGAAACATTCAACAATTTCATGTGCCTCTATTAAAGTACTGCATATCTGACAGGATAAAAAAGTTTACTGATCATTATCTTATAAGGCACCTAAACTTGTGATTAAAATTGGAATATTGATACTTCCATAATAATTAGGAGAGGTGTTGTTCACTACAAGAAGTTCATGATATCTAAAATCATGTAATTGATAATGATAATTACATTTTATCGTATTTACCACTTGACTTCACTCTCGTCAGGCATCTTACTCTATTATGTAGAACATTCAGTATAGGAAATCAAATTTTATGCTGCAAACTGAAATCTTAATTGTAGATAAGGATAAAAATATTTTCATACACGTACTCGTGAAATATCGGCAATTTATTAGGATCAAAAGAACTTTAGCATATCCAAATTTTAAAATCTTTGAAGAATTCATTAAGTCACGATTGCCGTCGAGAGTGTAATTGAATATTATGTACAAATGATTATTTCTTATTGTAATACATTACATAGTTTTGCTTGATTCTCTGTATATACGTCAGTCTTGGATTGCTTTTGCCAAAAACATTTCATTGCCTCTGTGTATAGAGAGCTGTCATGAATATTTGTGGGAAAAGGATGTAAAAATACAATCACATAACAAAATTTTTTTGCAAAAGCACTGCTGGTAGTGATCAGTTATTCTTTTAATGTATGATCTTCAGAAAATGATTAAATCAGACCATAATCTTGTATGTATAACATACTGATTAAGAAATCTATGTTTATTATTCAATATGTTAGCACTGATTGAATCAAAATTACAAGTTAAGTGTACATACAAGATATATTAGTCATCAACTATGTAAAAAATAAAAAGGCACATATAGAAAGATTTGTTGCTAAGTCTTACTCACCGGTCATCTACTATTTATTTAAAATGTTACCAATGTGTAATTACCCTTTTTCCACACATGTGCTCTCTACACATGTACTCATCATTTACTCAGATCTATTGTGATTTCATGTGATGACAAAAAACTTGTAAAATACTATAACTACTTAAAAAATGTCTGTCTGTTTGATTTTGCATTTTAACATTTAAGACTGCATATATATATTAAATAGAAATAAATTCAAATTAATATAGAAGTTTTGTGTTCCCTTTTCACCTTATATATCATTTGCCTTCTGTTTTCATTGTCTTCCATGTCAGTCTCTTAAACCACTACTTTCTCTTTATACCACACATTTCTCATTATTTGAAATGATGGTATCGTTGACAATAATAGTAGTAATAATAATAATGATAATAATAGTAATGATAATGATAATAATATTAATGACAATCATAATGATAATAATAATCATAATAATAATAATACAATAATAATTCTGAGAATGAATCTCAATAACAATAATAATAATAATAGCAATAATATTAATAATATTATTAATATTAATAATACACGTTAAAAATGTATGTACA
This sequence comes from Habropoda laboriosa, assembly GCF_001263275.1. Taxonomy (NCBI): domain Eukaryota; kingdom Metazoa; phylum Arthropoda; class Insecta; order Hymenoptera; family Apidae; genus Habropoda; species Habropoda laboriosa. The sequence continues at coordinate 51,756 of NW_017100202.1, read as the reverse complement.
ATTTACCGACCCAGTTTTAAGTATCCGTAAGATTTCTCTACAAGTACTACAGACAAAGTGGAATAAGTTGTTTTAAATAATTACTTTTTACAAAATTACATTACAAAGTGGCAGATTGAAAAATCTGAGCGAATTATCTATTTATTTAACTATCTATCTATCTATCAATCTATTTGTCTATCTATCCACATGTACAGCTGCTAGATTTAGGTAAACGCGATGGCTTTATTACAGCTAGACTACTGGAAAGTATACATGTTTTTATATTATGAATAGTTATTGCCATTGCAGAAAAAAATTTTGATAAATTTTGGAGAAGTATATAAAATTGCATAATCCAGATAGTCTATATAATTTATGTATAAATGAAATTAAGACTGTAGGATTTGTACAAATAATTTAGCAACAATTTGCAGGATTTCAAATATGCATTACCAAAGATAATGTCGCATTCTTAATATCAAACATAGTTTTTATATTATTCACATAACCACAAAAAAATCACCAAAAAAATGTATAGTCCTTTTAAAATTTTCAAAACGAACAATTAGCATGATGTTCACCATTAACTTCACTTGTTTAACATACTTTATTAAAGGAGGGTCACGAGCCTAAAATGCTGCGGACTGCTTGGTCAAGCACTGTGTCCTTCGATTCACTGGACTGTGATGCACTGTTACCACTATTGCCAGGTAATGTATTTGTAGGACGTTTTTTAAGATTAAGAATGCTATCAATGGCAGATTGTACCTGTGCGGTAATGTCATCATGCTCATTACCGTTTCCACTTTCGGTAGTTACATGAAGAGAGCCTGGACATTGTGTTTGAGAATGTAAGGCCAGTCCATCTAAGCTGTCTGTATCTTCTAACAAATCTCGTTCGAGATCAGTAGCACTACTCCATCGTCTTTCAAAAACTGGAGTATTATCTTGTTCGCAATTGTCTTTTATAACTGTGTTTTGAACTCCAGAAACACTCGTACTTGGTACGGTTGTTCGACATTCACCATTCGCTCGTGTTCTTTCAGTTTTGGACGACCTCGTAACAGCCACAGCACACGCACTATTACTACCACTATTATTACTATTTTTACATTTAAACGAGTCCGTGGTAGATGGATATACACCAAGTTCTTTTTGTATTTCTACCCACTCGTCATAATCACCACTAGTACAGCTTGCTGATTTAATCACTGGTTTACATTCCATTTCATCACTTGGAAAGTCATCTTCTAACTCACGTTTTACAGATACATTAGTTAATGGTGGGGATAATTTGTCTTCCTCTGTAAGACCAGGTTCAACCTTTGGCACCAATGGCTTTTCTTCTTTTTTGAACTCTTCTATAAAATAATATATAATGAAACGGTTACTATAATAAATAAGATACCATAAGAATTTATTTACTAATTCGTTAACTTTACCATTAACTTTAGCCTCTTGTTCTCGTAACCTATTTAAAATATTTTGTTCTTCAGCAACAAAAGTTCTATCAATCATCATCAATTCTGATGTCCTCACTTCTCGCTGTAAGTTTTTTTTAATAGTTAAATTGGAAACATATGAATGAAAAAATTAAGATTAAACATTTTTAATACCATGCTCTCCATCAAAAGAAGATACGTGTACTTGTTCATCATAGAGTTAAATTTTGATAATAGATGTTTTGCTGTTTCTTCAAATATCTCATCAGCTTTTGCCAAATCCTTGGAACTAAGAACTTGTTCGTTTAAACAGTGATATCGTACAAGACGTTTACAAGCATCACGCTTACTCAAAAATGGTGTGTTCACATCCGGATTTATCGCACCGTTTTGATCAATTTTCAATTGTTGCTCTAATCTGTAAACATAAAAAAATACATTTGTAAGTACAATACTAAAGAGTTAAAAATAAAAATCATATTGATAAAATGTTACACTTACAAGTCACTACGATTAATTTGTCTGCAAATTGGGCTAGATGCAGGTCTCTTTACTCCTTGTCTTGGACTTACTAAAGGACTTGAGTTACTGCTGGGACTAACAATTTGCTTATTGGAATTACCACTGGTGTTTACAGGACTTTGAATCCTCTGTGATCCTTTGCCCATCATTCTAGGTGAGGCTACCTGTCCTGCAGGAGAGCCACTTTGAACTTGTACTTGAATAGGTGAAGAAAGTTCTTGTTTAACAGGATTTGATATTTGCATATTTGGTTTGATGTCTAATGGGTCTGTTTGACATTGGGTTGATTGTTGCATTCCCGTTTGTTGTGTTTGGACTGAAGTTAATTGTTGTGCGTTACTCTGCACTGTAGCCACAGAGGTAATTGGTGGTGAGAAAATTTGCATATTGGCAGAGGACGGACTCAATATCTGGTTTCCATGATTCTGATAAATCTTGTGCTGTTTTGTGTGCGCTTGGTGTACATTTTGATTATTTTGTACACATTGTTGTCCTTGCACATTTTGTGATACCTGCAAATGTTAACATAAATGGTCAATAAATGTGCAAATAAATGTAAAATCATAGTATAATGTATTATTCTATTATGTAATATACATAGTATTATTCTTTACCGAAAGATTATTCATATAACTGCTAGATGGATTATTCTGTACTGTTGATGATGTACTTGGATTTAAATTTTGTGAAGTTACCACAGTGGTGGATTTTTGTGTTTGAGTTTGTACAGCTGATGTTTGATTTTTATAAGAATTCTGAGATATTAAATTTGATGCTATTGTTGAAACTGCATTCACGCTAAAACTCGTTTCTGAACCCTGTTTAGAGCAAAATTATATAATATTGTATATTTTGTAATGTTATTAAAACGTAGAAAAACATTACAAATTGTTTTACGAATAGTATAGTGTGGAACTTACACTACTAACGGAATGTGTTGTAGTACTGACAACCTTTCCACTTGCCAAAATTTTTGCTTGCTCTTGATATAATTTTGTCAAAACGGTTTGATCCGGTTGTGTACCCGATTTGCGAGATAATATAGCTTGTATTTGAGACTGTATATTTTTCAGTAATTGCTGTTTTTGAGCAGGAAGTTGAATAGTCTGTACTTTTTGAACCATTTGACCATTTGAAGGAACTGATAAATGACTTCCAGGAGAAGACGGAAGTACAGGACCATTTGTAATAATTTGAGAAGAATCACTCTTAATTGGATTTGTACTTTGAGACACTACAGTGTTTACTTTATTAGAATTATCAACTTTTTGAAGATTAGTTGTATTCGTTGATATCATTGTCGGGCGAGTAACCGTAACCGTTTTTGTTACCTATTATCACAATTTGTAAATTGACAATAAAAGATGGACAATGAATAAAAAATTGGAAATAAAATGTTTTCACATACCTGGGCATTTCCAGTATTTTGAGTAGTAACAGCAGTTTTTGTTCTTTTAATAATTTTTGCCTTTTTTGGTTGATTATTTCCCAGGTTCCTGATTTGTTGTTGATTTAGATTGTCAATAAATTGACTAGGAAAACTGGAATTTTGAATTTGTATGTGTTGCGGAATTTGGGAGGGTGCAGCTTGTACTACAATGTTTTGTATATTATTTTGAATTGTAGGGGCTCCACCAGAACTATTTACAATTATTTGACTTGTTGGAGTATTGATTTGTACACCTTGTAAATTCTGATTATTTGCATCTGGCTCACCAATTACTATTTTTTGAGTTTGGTTTTGATTTTGTACCTGATTAGTTGCGTTTAATTGTCCTGCTAAAAATTGCTGTAACAATTGTTGACTAATTACTTGCATTTGTCCATTTGCATTGGCAATTAATAATTGATCATTAGGATTCAAATTACTCAATGCATTTAAAATTTCAGGAGTAATTTTTGGTGCATTGTTTAATATATTATTTGCTGCTGAATTAAGCATTGTTGCCGTTTGGGTTTCTACTTTCTGAGATTCATTTTGCTGCATGGTATTTGAAGGAGGAGCATTTGTAATAACAATATTTTGATGTTGATTATTTTGTTGTGTATTCAATCCTTGTTGTATAGCATTAACCGTATTTTGAGACTCAAAATGATGCGTGTTTACAGAAGAAAACGTGTTTGCTGCAACAACTTTCTGTTGTTGTACATTTACATTCTGTTGTTGTAAATTTACATTCTGTTGTTGCACATTTACATTTTGTTGTACATTTGTATTATGCAAAATGGCAGATGTATTTTGCTGTTGCATACTTGTAATAACATTTTGTTGTGCATGAGTTAAATCACCAATGCCAGACTGTAAATTTTGTTCAATGTTTTGCACATTACTAGCTGCATTTTGCTGTAAAACGTTAATTGTATTTTGTTGAATACTAGAATGTTGTTGCAAAACATTCATAGTATCATGTTGCATAGTATTGCAAGAACTTTGCTGCTGTAACATATTTAAAGAATTATGTTGAGCATTTGAACCAGAAGTTTGAAGATTCTGTTCAAAAACTTGTTGGACATTTTGAGTCTGTACAGTCTGTGCTGTGATTTGTTGATGTTGATTATGCTGATATATTGGTGTTTCTTGTTGCAACGTTATTGATTCATGTTGATTTCCCTGCTGAAGACTCTGATTACTTTTTGTCACATTGTGTTCATTCTGTACAGTTAAATTATTTGGCAAAGATTTTTGAACATGAGCACCACTCTGAGATATTTTATTTAAATTTTGTCGCACATTAGTAGTTACACAAGCATTTGTAAGTCGCACTTGACTAGATTTTTGTGTGGAAACATTAGAATTTTGTTGATTACTAGTTGCTTGACTCGTATTAGTCAATCGAGAATTTTGTACACTGAATGTAGTAGATGAAGGTTTTGTTGCTAAAACATCAGAAGTCGTTAAAACAGTACTGTTTGGTTGTGGAAGGCTAGAATTAGATGACTGATTAGCTTTTGATGTCGGTGTGAGATTTTGTACATTAATATTTTTCGATGCTTGCATATCCAATGTTTGTAAAGATACAAGATTGCTTTGGACACAAACATTTAACACAGAGTTGGATTCTTGAGGAACATTTACACTTTTCTGCTGATTATTTGATTTTGAACATACTTGCACATGCTGTGGACTAGTAGCACAAGTAACACTTTGTGGACCTGCAGAATTTACAGTGGTAGTAACCGTTGAAACACTGGATGATAAAGGTGATTTAACGAATTTCTGTCTCTGTAATACGGTACTTTGCGTAGACTGTGTTGTTGTTTGCGCTTGTCCAAGAAGGTGAGAAATTATTGGTGAATTTTGTCCACCACTTTGCGTTAATGATCGTATTAGTGCTTGAGCAGTTGCTTGATCCATTTCAGGCTGATTTAATTCTGGAGTACGATGTAAAACAACTCTTCCATCCTCCCCAAGAGCAAATCGTAGTTGACCTTGTATTGTATTCTGCACAGGCATCTGAAGTTGGGCAACAAGTTGACTATTAAACGTCTGGGACGCGGAAGTTTGTGTATTCGTTGTATTTGGTGCAGGTACTTGTATCAGATTCTGAGCAGAACTAGTAGGTATTGTTACTTGGGATGAAAGTTGTCCCAGATTTTGCCCCGAGCATGATTCAACTTGAACTTGACAAGAAACATCGGATTCAGTTGTAAGATCAGTATCAAAAATATCATCATCATCTCCAATTCCTGATATTTTCATTATACTAGCAAGATCCAATTTTGGTGGATCATCGTCTTTCCGTTTTGCTTTCTTTTTCTTCTTTGCTTTTTTTTTAGGAGGTGGTAATAGAGTCTGTTCAACGACAGTTTGTGTGCATGGAGTGTTGCCGGTATTAGTACCCGAACCTACTTGTGAAATTTGCGGTTGAGGGCTTTGTACCATTGCGTTTTGAATTACTATAGAATTACCAGTCCCTGAATTAGCAGCTAAATTAAAAAAATAAGTAACGTTAATATTTGTAAATTTTTTTATAAAAAAAAAAATATTTAAACGAATTATGAAATGTAAAAACTTACAAGGTGCAGGACTAGAAGGAGTATGTCTAATTACGGGAGAAGCGGCTGGAGGAAAACCATTAGGTACAGCAAAAAACGTAGGTGTAATGCCTTGCAACTGCATACCTTGTGCTGTGACGACTCTTACTAACTGTTGTTGTGTTAGCTATAAAGGAAAAACAATTTAATGTATAAAACAAATATATTTCGTCTACTATTTTAAATTCCATTATTATCTAAAATATTTGATATTATAAGTCATAAGAAAACCTTCTTTCTAATTTTATTTCATATTATTACACCTATATAATTTTTAGCACTGTAATACTATTTACAGTAACTTATCTGAAATTTGAATGCTAAATAAAAAACATAAAATGCATACAAAATCCAACTGATGGTATGTAAAGATGTTGATGAATTTAAATAACATTTGAAATGATATGTAAAAACAGTTTTGTAAGGTATTAAGTAAGCAATGACTGTGAACATGATGAAGTTGAATGATTGAATGGATGAAACCATCACCTGTGCAGTATGTGTTTGTTGTTGGGCGCTCGCTGGCGTTCTTAGTATGAGTTGAACACCACCTGGTTGTTGCTGTACAATAACGGGTCCAGTTGACGGCAAAACCTATGTATGAAATGTGATAAACATATGAAGCACAAAGCAGATATTTGTGACACTAAACTGCACATAAGCTGTTATAATAGATATTAAGCATATTAAAAATACTTTATATAATATTGATAGTTGCTAGAAGAGGCACAATGTGTATACCTTTAAATGATCACATAACAGACATGCACATGATAAGCATCTTGAATAGGTGTTGTTACCTGGTTTAATAGTAAACCCTGTGCTGTTGGTATCATTGTAGCTGTTGTGGGATTTGGTTGGGGTCCAGCAAGAACTAGCTGCGGTTGAGTTTGCTGTGTTACCTTATAATAATTCAAGAATTAAAATTATATAACAACAAATAATACGCTTCGAAAATATATTAAATTATGAAAAAACTAAATATATTACTTGATTCGTAATCGTAGTAGTAACACGTTGTTGTTTTTGTTGTGATCCAGTAGCTTGTTGGTTTGGAGGTTTTGGTAAAATTTGTGGTGGTTGCTTTGCAGGTTTAGTTGCTGCTATTTGAATTTGTTGATTTCCAATCAAATGCGTCCTAGTTACCAGCTGTGTTGGCGTTGATTGATACCCCTGTGGTGTACCATGAATTATTTGCAATACTTGCATACCTTGTTGAAGTATTGGTGTATTAGGTCTAACCTGAAATTGAAAAGCATATTAAAACCTAAATCTCTTTTAATTGTAAATTAATATTAAGCTATTTCTTACCACAGGTGGACCAGGACTGCCACCAGGTGCTGGACTTCTGTTGTTTAGAGAGTTATTTCCACTTAACAGATGAGGACTTTTTGCAGGAGGATATGGACTAAGTACAGGACTCTGTATTTGGCTAACACTCATTGGACTCTGCATTGGACTTTGCATTTGTATATTAAAATTATTATTTGAAGTTGATGTTCCAACAGGACTTGGACTGTTTCTATTAGACTGTATTGAATTTGATGCTGGACTTCTAAGTAATAGTCTGTTAGGACTAGGGCTCGGCGTAGGCGGTGCAATATTAGACGCTGGACTTTTTAATGGTATTGAAAACGGACTGCTTGGAGAACTAATATTTTGACTTTGAATGTTTTGCATAGATTTTACAGTATTTATTGTACTGACCACATTTGATGGCTGAGACGAGCCCGTTAATGTTACCGATGAACTTAAACCAGGGTTAATCCCCTGTGAATACTGTCGCTGAGGTTGAAATCCAGTTGACTGAGAGGAACTTAAAGAAGAAGTATGACTCAGTGACATATTCTGTTCATTTGATGCAGATATATTCTGCACATTAGATGTTGACACATTAGATAAATTCGAGTGCATTGTACCAAGATGTGGAATATTCGTAGTGAGATTCACGTTTGAAGCGTGATTCACATTTGCTGTGGTTGAATGGATTGGTTCACTGGAAGTGCTTGTGAATATACTGGAACTTGTCAAGGTACCAGTATTTGATATTTGTGAAATAGTAGACACGTTTGAATTTGGGTGTTGCGATATAGCAGAACTTGGTACATGTGCAATATTTGACCCAACAATGTGTGGTGCAATACTTTGTATACTTTGAATGGCTTGGAATGGAAATTGTGTACTGCTGGAATTCAGACTAGTTTGAGTCAATCCAGTTGTTAAAGCATTAATAGATCGATTGAGACCTTGATTTATACCAGAATTTATACTGGTAGTAGTTAAATTTGCGTTTATATTTGGGTTAATAGCAGTTAAACCAGATACACCAGAGCTTGGGGACGTAAAATTTGTGCTCAAACTGGTAACATTCTGGTTTATATTTGAATTTAAACTTGTCAAATTCTGATTTACGTTGGTAATTCCAGTATTTACACTGGACAATCCAGAATTTATATTTGTTGAATTTAATGTATTGAGCCTATTAATTCCAGTATTTATACTATTTAAATCCTGTCCCAAACCAGATAACCCATTATTAATACTGTTTGAACCAATATTTGAGGTTAAATTCGAGTTTATAGTATTCAAGTGATTGAGGCTAGGATTTATTGTAGTTAGTCCTGTATTTATACTTGGCAGGCCCAAATTGAGCAGAGGATTTGATGTAGTGATGACATTAGATGTGAGGGATGTAAGGCTGGTATTTAAAAGTGATAGTGGCAATCCCATATTAAGGCCCACCCCAAAAGTGGGGGTGGCCGGGGGTAGGCCCATACCAGTCCCTGAGGGATTTATGGTACCCTGATTTAAATGGTTTAACTGGTTTACATATACTATGTGGTTTCCAGTCGTTGACCCATTTCCTTGGTCTTGTGGCTGCAAATTTTAATAATAAAAACAAATATTACTCATATTTCATAATAACAGTTTCTAAATAAATAATATACATACACAGTGATTCAGAACTACAGGTAAATTAAACAAAAGATGGTAGAGAAAGTAACATTTTTTATCTAATAAACATATTTTTAATCTTGCTTTATTTTTGAATAATGAGTTTGAATCACTCTATATATTTATATGTAGGTATATGTATTCTTAAATACTTACATTATTTGATGTTTGTTGCAAAGCAAATGTCAATGATTGACCACTCGAATTTTGAGCCTGCAGTTGTTGTAACTGTTGTAACTAAAAGAAGTTACAGTAAAAATACGATATTAGGTGCAACCTGATTCTTACATATTAAATTTTTATTTGGAGAGCTCATACTTGTTGATGTGTTAAAACAGTAACAGGATTGTTACGCCGAGCAGTTGGGGAAGTTGTAGAGGATACTGAGTCCCCGAGAAGAGGGCGTGACTGAGGCTGCTGCATGCCCACGCAGCCCCTCTTTACTCTGGGCAGCGTCTAGCCACCTTTTCAGCTTATCTATGTTTGTTTCTATATACTCCTATATATTTGCAACACATAATTGAACATTATTAACTGGAATCTAATTGCAATAACTAAATTTGAATATATGAATACACAGTTATAATATTATAAAACAGATGATGAAATCCAGAAATATCTGTTTCTTTAATACTTTATAAAGAACAGTTATGTTACTTACCACTCATGAATTATAGCTCAGTGATAGTAGATTATATTTGCGCTACGGCGCCACTCAACGCGTCTGCGACCTACGTCTCCTATTCCTGTCATGCATGTAACTTCTTATATCACCCGTTATTTAGGCAATATCTTTTTAGTTTTTCAAAATATGTTTATTTACATGGGTTGTTGATATTTGTTTTTAATATCATATCTTAATGTTAACCATGTTTGAATATTAAATTGTTGTATACAGCAGGTAGTTCTTTTTCGAACTACATTATCCATTAAAGAATAACTGCACAACAGCATTTTGAAAATATTCTAGTTTATCTTTAAAACACATTTGTTGCAAGATTACATCCATGTATAAACACAATGGAACTACATTTTTCCATGACATTACATTAGAAATTGTGCATATAAAACAATTCTGTATGTCACTTTATAAATGCTATATGTTTCGTATTATTCCAATTCCAGGTAACATTTGGTAGATATTCCTTAGCAAGTCATGAATATTCAAAGCACTAGTATCAAGACATTTTACATTTGAATTATAAATATAGCTCAGAACTGTTTTAAGTTTTAGTGTTGTTTAAAAATGTCACATACACTACACTTATGGCTTCACAAATCCTATATTTAATTTGTACCCTGCAACATGTAAACAATATTCAGTTAGTCATTACAGATAAAATTAACACACTTTACAGTCCTATTCAAATAGAATGACTTTTCTTGAATTTGCACTGAACTATTAATATTTAAGTTTATTAGAACTGGTACTATAAAACAAAATACACTGTATTACTGAGAAATTATGTCATGTATATTAAGATAGCAATCATCACATTGTTATGGCACAATGACACTTGGAACTATAAGTAACCATTCTAAAGTGTGAAAAATGTTCTGTACAAAAATTCGACAGCTGGAAGCATATTTTGAGGTTATAACTTGCGCGCCTGTGTGCAAGCATACGTGCCACACGAGCCACTTACACGCATACAAGAATCGCATACATCTCACTCTCACTTAAAGGTACCAGCGGCGCGCGGATGCACACAACAAAAGCCCAACTGACAAGGCGTAAACAAAAGAAAAAGCAACCATCTGTGAAAAATTTTTCGGTTCGAATAGCTGAGAAACCCAAAGAAGGTATCCTGGATACGTGTATTTCATATTGACGCGGAAAAATGCGAGTAGCGTCGTGATGAAAAATTGTCAATATTACCTCCGCGAACGCGGTTTTGCCACCCGTGTTTTCTTCTTGCGATTTTTCGTTTTTTCACACTTCTTTCAGCATGATTTTAGTTCTGAGCACAACATTTTATTCCTTTGCAAACAGAAACAACATACATGAAGTACATGAGAGGAAAAATTCTACTTAAAATAATAAACTTTTCTGGCACACGACAGTTCCATGTACGCGTTACACTATTCGGTGGCAACGGCCATCATGTATTTGTCAAGGCTGCCATTAGCACAAGTCTATAAAATCCCAGAGCTTTTACCATTGGCGACACCTCGGTTATGGTACTGTAACTTTTTGCAGCACCCATTTAGTAAAATCTTTATCCTGATTGGTCAATGTTTTACTTATAACCAATCAGTAAACAGAAACTGTTGGTAATCTTAATATGATAGCTCTTTGAAGGCTTTAAACAAAATAGATTTGCTAAAAATTTTTACTTAATTACACCATATGTTCTTAATGTAATGTAATGATAAATAAATTTAAGGCTCTTTTTATTTTGAAATGAATTTGTCAATTTTTGTTAACACTTTTCAAAATGACACAATTTTTGCCTCAATATATTTACCGCTGTGTGTATGCATACATACGTCATACGCATTAGCGTGTATATACAGTGTTAATATATGTATATACACATATGATTTTACACATATTCTATAATTTGAATTTATAATTAAATGAATGTTATCATATATATGAATTCTTTTATTTTAAATAACAAAAAATGGTATAAATAACTTAATCTCATAATAAAACAGTAATTTTTAACGTGATTTGCTCAGAAAAATGTCATTGTTGAAAAACATTCTAATTTATTAATCTTCTTACAAATAAAAACTGTAGTTTGTTACCATAATTAATTATAAACCATATTCCGAATCAATAGATCCAACTACATATGCTACAACTGTTGCATGATCTAATTTTCCAGGAATCATGGAAACCTTATCCAACGTCTTTATTCGTCGAGTTCGCTGTTCTTGTTTGGAAAGTTGTATTAATTGGCCATCTTTATTTTGCGCATAATATAAATCCGTATCTTCCAATATTCGTCTTTTAGCAGCAGTTATGCGCACCTTATTATATATAAAAATATGACTTCTGTTAGTACATTATGTATAAAAATATGACTTCTATTTTATGTAATATTTTTTAATTTTATTTATTGGCCGTTAAAAAATGAATAAACCATGCACTGCATGTGTATTGTTTTACATATTCTATTATTAAACTTTAGAAAACTTACTGCAAAATCCAAGAGAAGTTCACAAAGATGTTTGGCACTGTTACATGGTGGACCTTCTCCAGATACTCCCCTTCGTAACAAATCTTCCATCCTAAGAAGTGTGAGCTCATGTCTTTGATATGCCTCAACTACGGGCAAACTAGATTTATTTCTGTTACTATTGCCGGATTCTGTATGTCTCAAGTTTTCAGCAGACTTTCGACGCGTTTTAGACCTTCCATCAGTGTGATTTTTTACATTTGAATCAGGTACAGAATTGTGACAAGGTAAAATAGCAAATTTTCCAACCACAGGATCAAAATTATCCGAAATTCCATCACTAGTCAAAAATACAATATCTCCTTTTTCAACTTCTGTCATTGCAAGTGTTAAGTTATTCAATTCTGGATTAGATCCATCCACAGGACCTAGAGCTCCAAGAGCATCACGCATATCGCGCATACAGTGTATATCATGAGATCCTCTTGTTATTTCTCTTACTCCAGTTTTCCTATGAGTATCATATATTACCTTTATATTTTA
>NW_017100202.1:15609-39098 GCF_001263275.1 Habropoda laboriosa | reverse complement strand
AATACACATAGGCTAAACTGTCACCAACGTTACAGGTACATGCTATATATTTATTTTGTTCTGTATTAGAATCTGAATTTGGCAGTGGAAGAACTGCACACACAGTTAATGTTGTAAGCATTCCTTGTTCTTGCAAAATTAACGAATGTGCAGCGTGGAATGAACGAAGTAGTGCTATAAAAACGTCTTTCGTTGTAGTCATTTCACCGTTAATTGAAGGGCAGAAAAGTGCTTTATTTAAGTATTCTATACTTCCATGTACTGCAGATCTGGCTGCAATACTTGCTTTGGTACCTATTTTTTATCATACCCCAATTAACACCATCAGCAAGTGCTAAAATAGCTGAATTTGATCTTGCTACAATACCAAAACAATCTGCTATTGGTTCCCCATTATTTGTGTTATTTGTAGGATTTTTTTCATATAATGTAGTAGCAATTCCATAAGCCATTTCATGAGGATTAAACCAATCAGCAATACCAGCAATTGTAGGAGTTGTTGTTGATGCTACAAATAAAATTATTTTTTTCATGCACATATATTATTATTTCATACTTTAATAGTGTCTTTAATACTTACTATTTCTATATTGTTCACCTTGATCTAACATATCAATGTAGTCTATATCAATATCATTAATACTTAAATGTCTTTGTTGTACGTTAACAGCTGTAAGTCCATTATCTGGACCAGTATGAGCAGCAAATACATCTGTACCTTCCTGAAAATTTCCAAGCTGCCTTATTGGTAATTCTTCTGGATTTCTACCATGCACAATTGCTGGTCCTTCTTGCTTTGTTTCTAAGCTAAAAGTACAAAACATGCATTATTATGTATTTGGAATATTATTTAATAAAAAGTATTTCAAAATAATTATTACCCATCAAGATATCGTGTAATAAAGCAGCCACTTGTAAAATCTTGAGTTAATGATCTAGGACTACGTAAAGTTTGTTCCCCTTGGCCTATATTTTCTACAGCTCCAGCCAAATTACTAATGGATAGTTGTCGCATAAAACCAGCAACCTTTTTCCGCAAGCTTGGCATTCTTTTAGGAAATTAAATTTGAATACAAGTGAAACAACAATCAATACCACATATATAACATGATGTTATAAAATTATCAATATATATTGGTATATTTAAACCATAATATTGTCTTGAAAAACACGTTCTTCTTTAAACCTTGAAAAAAAAATACACATTATAATTATAAATTAAATTTTGTCATTTCAAAAGAATTTAAGAGTTTATAATTACAATGTTTATATGTATGCTTGAAAAAGCAAATATAATACAGTAAATGATTGAATGGTTAAAGTAATAATTGTACAACTTTTTAAATTGGAAATTTACATTTTAAATTAATATCTTTGATATCCTTTAATCCTTTAATCTTAGAATCAAACACTATTGTTATTCTGCAACGCAAATTGGTCATTAAATTCGCTACCAACAAGTACTTCTAAACAGACTTTATGTAAATATTATAATCATACCTGAAAAAAATTCTTACTATACAAGAGTGAAATCGTAATACATACTGAAAAGCACATCGTTTTCCACTTTACCGCCATATTGATAATGTGTCAATAACCGATGAATTCCCTTACAAGTAGAATTTACACTCACTTCACTATGTCTTTAAGCATGAAAAAGTTACTTTAATTACTAAGGAATGTCCTAAGTTTTATATACAAATATTCTTTATACAATAAACTATTTCAATGAGGATAGTAAAAATGTCAGTTTTCCCTGATATTGAGGTATGTGTGTTCAAAATCATCAAATATCACATAGAACGATTGTCAGAATTAATTTGAATAAATAAATTACAATTGATGGTTTTAATCTTTGAATATATCATTATATCTGATAATCATGTCGTGTATTCAACAATATGCATCTATATCTTATCCTTTTTAATCTGTTTTGACATTTACCAAGTCAATATGGCGTTCTCTCCACAGGTGAGAGACTACGATTTTCCGCGGTTGTTTTTATAGTTGTATTTCAGTGCTATTTGCAAATATATTTATAAAATAATTTAGTAATTTTTTGAAAATGTCACATTCGTGTAATGAAGTTTGGTGTATTTAATAAATAACTTTTCAATTTCACAGGTTCCTTTCAATACGTGTTATACGCAATGTGCTTAGATGCATAGTGACACAAATATTTATTCCATTCTATGGACTTGTCATTACGTAATCATCATTTAAAATTCTGTCACTTGTGTGCTAGGAATAAAATTATGTGCGTGGTTCCTTTTTGACATTTCCTTTAGGTATCGACGCGTATACAATTGTAAATCATTTTTTAAGTGAGACAGGTGTAGCATGTTTTTAATGTTTTGTTATCATAAGAGAATTAAATTGCATGTGGTTTAATTTTTCCGGGTGACAAATGTATTAAAATTTAACAAAGTTGGTTTATTTAATTGTATAGTGTATATTTAATATTAAAATGGTTAACATTCTAAATATAGTGTATCAGATGTATAGACATACATATTAAATCACTTGAAATAATTAAATATTTAAAGAGCAATAAAGGAAATACAGGAAGAATAGTTGTGTGTAAATAAGAACATAAAATGTTTGAGTCTCCGAGAAGCCTCCGTGAGGTTTGCATTGATTTCATCTGTAACAATGTTTTGGGTTTATGTGAAGTACACCTTGGTGATACGGGAGAACATTCCCCTAATTCACCAGATGCAAGTACTTGTAGTAAGTATTATTATTTATTATAATTTAAAAAAATATTTCTTAGATTATCTTGTACTTTAGTTATATTTTACTTTGTTCTTAAGTGAGTTTAACTATCCAGTACAGTTAGTAAAAGTCATTTTAATATAATAATTTGTTGTAAAGTATAAAATTTTTAGATCAGCAAGTTAATTCATCAGTACATAATAATAATACAGATATTTTGGGTGCAACAACAGCTAGGGCATCTAATGATGGGTCATCAAGTTCAGCAACAAGACTTAGTTTTAGACATTCAGATGCTTTTTTACCTGCTGAAATTTCGGAACAATTATTGTCTAACTTGTGTGAGAAGAAAACTTTGTCTGATGATGATTTTTCATAGACATGTGCGACTAAAAGATGCATCTGCATTATCAGCAAAGGGGTTAAAAGTTTTAAAACAACATAAAGTGATACATCTGGTTGTAAATGGGTTAAAAATAACTGTCAATGACCTGATAAGTTGTTTAGGTGACTGGAGTGTACAAAATCTTAATTTATTATATTTATAAATAAATAAAATGTTTCATTTATGAATAGTTTGTGTATTTTGTAACAGGTATTGCGTCATTGTAACATTAAGCAAATTGAGGGCACTGCATACATTAAATGTATCAGGAACAGAATTTAATAAACATGGTTTGGAAATAGTTGTTGAAGATCTTCCTCTTCTAGAAAGTTTAGATATTTCATGTACAAAGGTTGATGATATAACACCACTAAAAAAGTGTAAAAACCGTCTAAAAACTCTTAATATGTATAATTTAAAAATAGATGAAAGTGCAAATTTAATCTCAGTATTATTGGAACTAAATGAACTAAGAAACTTAGATATTTCAGATGAAAAAGATATGCATGCTCTTAACTCTGTGTTAGGGCCTGCAAAACCAAAAATAACAGACTTTTTGAAAGCTGTACATTGTATGCCATATCTAACTAATTTAGATTTATCTGGTAAGTATCACATAGTTTATTATTTTTATTTGTTTCTATATAATATATAATCTTTTCTGTGTTAACATTTAACATAGGTAAGGGTGATATAGATCCAAAAGATTTAAAAGAATTTATTAAAGCTCATCCATATTTGAGGTTTTTGGGACTTGTAAGTACAGATGCTTGTTATGTTGACAGTTTAATAACTCGAACAAATGAAGATTATAGGTCTGAACTTGTTGTAAGTAGTACTAAAATACTGTATAAATAAACAATTACTAACTATAACTATGTGATATTTGTGGCAATTGATTATAAAGCAAAAAATTGTAAAATAAAAGTAATTAGAAAAAGTTATTTTCTGAAAAAGCTACCGCAATAATATATTGTACTTTTTGTTTTGCATAAAATAAATAATATCTATATTACTATATAAATCAGAAATGTATCTTTGCAA
This sequence comes from Habropoda laboriosa, assembly GCF_001263275.1. Taxonomy (NCBI): domain Eukaryota; kingdom Metazoa; phylum Arthropoda; class Insecta; order Hymenoptera; family Apidae; genus Habropoda; species Habropoda laboriosa. Next base: position 34,954 of record NW_017100202.1, on the reverse strand, counting down.
GTAGAAATGTTTGAAAATAACACTGTAAAATATTTATCTTCACTTTAGGTTAGTGGTACAGCATCAGAATCTCAAATTTTAGAAGCTCTCAGAAGGTATACATGCAGACCGCTTTATCTTGAAAAATGTTTATTTAATTTATTCCGTTTAACACACAATTTTCTTGAACCACGGGTTGACGTTATAAAGTTAGTATTACCTGGAATGAGAGAACATCCACAGGAAGTTCGTGTACAAGTGCCATGCACTGCATGTCTTTATAATCTTACTAAAGGTGAATTTGCCATCGTGATTCACCCATCAATACTTAAACAAGTTGTTGAACTAACAATGATAGCAATGGAATCTTATCCAGCTAACTACAGACTTCAGATGAATACATTATTGATTTTATGTAGTGATAGAATTCTGCAGGACGTTGCTTTTGACAAATACAGGTATTTCAGATTTATAAAATTAATATGTGTATTTTAATTTAACATATTTTATTTCAGTGAAACTATGAATGTAACAAATTTTGTCACTTCTTGTCACTTTTGTCACTATTCTACTTTATTTATGTTTAATATTATATATTTACTAATGTATAATTATATTCAACTTTTAATGCACCATTTAAATCTATAACAATACTTTATAATTAAATTATTTTTCATTTGTATAGATGTGCAAGATTAGTGCTAAATTCTTTATCAACTTTCAATGAACCATCAATGAATCGTATGTCAGTTGCTATTTGCTCAATATTAGCAGCAAAAATATCAACTGTAGAAACATCTATGCTTGGTGCTCAACCTCAGTATATGTCCAAATTGCTAGCAATGGTTAGGTCTAAAGTTGAATCTAAATCAGTAGATATAACAATGAAATTTACATTAAGTGCTTTATGGAATTTAACTGATGAAAGTGCTACAACATGTGAAGTCTTTCTCTATGAAGGTGGAATGGAGTTATTTCTTAAAGTGCTGGAAAGCTTTCAAGGAGAATCCAGTGTTGAAACTAAAGTACTTGGTCTATTAAATAATATAGCAGAGGTTTGTATTTTATAAATTAAAACAAATAAAGTATTAAATTTAATTACCTTAATTTAGTAAATTTAGCCTTAATTATTGTATAAATAATTATTCTTTATGTAATATAATTAATAATCATGAATGCAGTTAATATAATTGACTATATTTTGTGACTCATTGTAGGTGGTTCATTTAAGACCAAGACTCCTGCAACCTAGATTCATCTCCATGCTTTCTGTGTTGTTAACATCTACACACATTGATGTATCTTATTTCGCAGCAGGTATTGCCGCACATTTGCTTAGTGATGGTCCATGTGCATGGGTTATATCATCACTAATAAGTAGAGATGAATTATTAGAACAATTAGCTCATACTGTAACTCATTGGCAAACACCGCAAGGAGAAATGGTTGCATATAGAAGTTTTCAACCATTTTTTCCACTTCTGCGTTGTTTCGATGCGTACCCCGTTCAACTTTGGGCAGCTTGGGCAATACATCATGTATGCACAAAAAATCGTAAGTATAAAAATATTTTTTACGCATGAAACATAATTCCTTTGAATAAATATTTAAAATAATATAATATTACAAATAATCGTAGAATAATTCAATAACAAAAATATTGTTCACATGTTAACTTATGTTTGCACTATTACAATTTTGTAGCAAAACGATACTGCAGTATGTTAATCAAAGAACGTGTTGTGGAGATATTAAAATACCTGGAAAGTACGCATACAGAAAATACAACAAAACCAAATTTGCAAAGTTTATGTCAATCAATTCTTGAAACACTTGGATTAAATTCTTAACGATCACTATTGCCTTCCAAAACAAAATTTGCGTACCACGAAGTTGGTATACTAGTCAATGTTTATCTCAATGCAATCTTATATCCTGTTCTTTAGACCAAATAATTAAAACTGTTATGTGAACACGGATATTTATCAAAAGAGGACTGAAATGATACAAGTCCAGGATATTGCTATTAAACTCTATAGATTTAAATTGAGGACCTGAATTATGAAAAGTAACTCTGTGTATCATAAAATATATTATGCATAGACCTCATACTCAAAAGTATGTTGAATACATAGTATAAGTTACGTTTAAAACCTGATTACTATACAAAAATACAATTAAATATTTGAAGATATACATTGAGCTTAGATGAGACAAATTTTTAATGTTCTAATATTATTATTATATTTTTAATTGTTAACTGCATTATGTCTAATATTTGTAATGTTTTAAAGTGGTTTAATGAATTGAAAAAAGAAAAAAAAAAAATTAATGAGTAAGTGCTAACGTTTGGAGAATTAATTTAAATATCTATTATGAACTATATCGTTTAATATTATAAAGTTACAAAATATAATTAATATTTAAGGTTCTAGTCTAATAAATTCAGTAATTAAGTATGTTGTTGCAAAATTTATATGATTTACTGACATGTTTGAAGTATTTTTATTTTTTCTAAGATTACTACCGTTAATCTTGCTGTCGTTAAAAGGAGTAATAATGTTAGACGTGTTATTAAAAAATCAGTATATACTATATAACTCGCAACTGAATGTTATCGTTAATAATGTGAAAAAAACGATTATTAGACTAGGATCTTATAAATATAATATGCTTCAGACATTAATTTGTTTGCATTATTATGTAATCATTATGAAATACAGTAGTAAATATTTTGTTGTGTTATACTTTTAATATTTTGTATTCAGGTCTTCAATTTCTTCTGTTAACACCTACACCTTTCCATTAATTGAGGAATCTTTAGAGATTAATTGTGCATTTACATGCCTTCAGAGATATAAAGAAATACAAATTTCTAATAAAACAAATATAACAATATTCTGATTATATCTATTACTAAAATAGTATTAATTTGTATGAACAAAATTTATCCTTCTGATAACATTAACTGTTGATCTGAAATGTAAAAATGGCGATTTAAATGCTACTGAATGTTAATAAACGCAAATCACTAATCTCCCGAAGTTAATTTTATTTAACCCATTCCTTATAATAATAATATGAATATATATGAACCCAATAAAACATTCAATATGTGATTTTTAAGCCAAGAAAATCTTTATTGACCACCCAATCATGTTACATTTATATGTTACACTTATATCTTAATTATTTTCTCTTTTCTTTCTTTATTTCTTTTTTTAATGGAACGTAAAAACTGTTCATGAAATTTGTATGATTATCACTCAATTGATGCTGATGCTGCACTGCACCTGCAAAATACTTAGCGACATGGAAGTAACGTTACGAAATGTGGTTCGATTATTAATGTGTGGAAACTTGGCTCTCCTCCTAACATCATAGCACAATGGATTAATAGTTCAAAAACATTTTACACGCATCTTACAAATTAGTAGCAATATGTTTGAGATAAAATTGAGGATGTATAGTTAGTAATAAATAAATGAAAGTTGCATATATTAGTATTAATATATGTCATTTTTTATAGAAGTTATAACAATTTATAAGTTTCGCAACTTTCACTTACTGTGCATACAAAAGTTACTATAAATTATAGTAATGTGGTATTTACTCTAGATATTTACATTGCAGTTCAATTCTTTTTATTTCATGTCTGAAATATAGTCTTGAATATAAGCTTATAGAACTAAGAAATTTGAAATCATTGAATAGACATTGCTACATAGTTATTACGAATATATTAAAACTATACTGTAATAACAATACTTAGATTGCCGCATTGTGAACATGATGTTAGTCACAATTATATCAGCCTTTATATTATACCAAAAATATTTCTAAAATTATTATTGCTATATTATAATTTGTTAAAATCATTTTCTAAACCGCTAATATACTTTTTTTCATATCGCGTATACTACAAAAATTGTCCTCTTTGTGTACAATTTAATATTATCTTAATATATTTAATGCCATTATCATCCTTATTAACAGTCACAATTAGTTTTATGTCATTTAAAATCGGTGATCCTTTTTATATATTACGTTGGTTTAAATTGGAAAAAATATATCATTTTAAATGCAAATGTAAATTTAATATTTCATTAAAGTTCAACTGAATTATTATTTTAACAAATGAGAAAAATATGTTAATCTTATTATAAATATTAACATGCCAGTCATAAAAATGCAAAAATGATTATATTTTCGAAAATATTCTACAGTGATTGTTAAGAAATTAGTACTCAAGTTGTGGTAAGTTGAAGAAATAATTACAAAGAGAAAAGCATTATAAGTTACAAACGATGGTACCTTACAATTATTTAGATATGCATAAAAAGGAATGACACATTTTTTATTTTATAATAACTCAAGATACAAATGTAAATTTTGTTCAAAATGCATAACAGGTTAATGATTACAGTTTTTTGTGCTAAAATAATATTTAATATTTATAGTTATATATATATATATTTGTGTGTATGTGTATATGTGTAGATGCACGCGTGTGTATGTATACACACCCATTCAGTGCATTTTTTAAATATATATTAATATAATATTATTAACATTCCAATGATTTATATATTTTTGTAATCTAAATAAACTGAAGTTCTTGGAAACTAATAAAGGCTGATACTACGGAATTGATTGAAATTCATTTTTAATTAAGTAAAAACATAATTGAACTGCAATAGCAAATTATCGCTGATCTACATTTATAATTTTCATATGAAGATTTATTAAATCAAATATGATTAATTGTGCCCATCTTTGTCCAATCTTTTTTTTTTCTTTTGACATGAGGTTTTTTCTTTCTCTTTTTTTTTCCCATCGTATCAGTTTTTTTTTCTGTGGACATATCATAAGAATTTACTTAAATACCTTAGCTGCATGATAGTGTAATGCGTGTTCATATAAATATGTAAGTTTTGTGTAACCTATAAATAAGATATGCACAAAAACTTACAATATCTAATGTTACAGTGCACGTGGCCATACTCTATAATATTTGAACACCAATTATTATGTAACTTAAAAATATCACAAAATATTTATATCTGCAAAATTTACGAAACAGCAAATTGTTATATAATTATACTTCTCTGTAAAGTACAGTTAAAATACAAAGTTATGTATACATGTACAACTCTATAAATGTATTATTTCAACATAGGTGTTACATTGTGAATAACATTTAAAATATGACCAAGTGTTAAAACTGAATGAAAATTTAGAGCACAAAGTATAATATTTCCTAAGAAAGCCAATGTATCTAGATATGAATTTCATAATATCCACTGCAGAAAATAAATGGATATTTTTTAATATTTTCAATTTTAAATGATAACATCAAAATGTATAACTTTTTAAATTAAATCATATAGATACATCAGAATATTAAGACAATGATCTAGTACATACAATAACTGACACTGAAAAAATAATAACTTTACATTCATTCAGGAATAGCTAGTGAATATTATGGTAATTTTTTATTTAATTATTTATCTATTTCTAATTTTGCAATAATACTACTTCTGAGAATCAATACTTCACCAGCTTTTCCTATAAATGTGACATACTATAATACATAAATTGATTGTCCAAACCAACAGATCTCTAATGTTGCAGCAACTGCATAATGCAAAATGTATTTCGAATACGCATGTTTAACATATATAAAAAGTTATTGATTATGCTTTCATCAGATATTTTATGTTTGAACAATCACAAAAAAAAAAAGAATAAATTATAATATAAACCACAATAATGTAAAAACTTACCTGAATTCGTAAAATTGCAGTACAATTCTTTAAAACGGTCAATACGGCATGTAGTAACCTCGTCTGTAACTCCTATATACAAAAAAATCTTAAAAAAAATTTCGAATTGTTGAAATTGAAGATGTGTTGAATTGTAAAAAATACCTAGGTCTCCTTGTAGGTCTATATCCGAAATATGCACTACCACGTATGATTCCTCTGGCTATACCTCGGTAGCCTCGTGCTCCTCGTGGTCCCCTAAAAATTATTTAAACATATTGTGTTTATTGTCCCTAAGTAACATTACACATAAAACATATTAAATACAATATATTTCTCAAGCACCTGTTTGTCACTGACAGTCCAGGTCTATTTGTTCTTTTAGGCATTACTTTAATTTGACGCCCTCTAAACATAGATTCATCCATAGCCATAGCTGTTTGTACAGAATCACGTTCTGCAAACTCTATGTAAGCAAAACCTTTGGGATGTCCATCAAATTTATTGCACAATATTGTTACTCTATTAACACTGCCACAACCATGAAAATGTTGCTCCAATTCCTCTGCTGTAGCGCCATAATCAACCTTTAATTTTGCAAATTTAATATTACTTGTTTAATCAACTAAAACAATAAATACTTATTGCAATTTAAACAAAATAGTAACTTACATTACCAACATAGATGGATCTATTATCAACTTCCATTTTGTCTTCAAGTGACATATTTAATGGACTTGCTGAAAGGTAAGAAAACAGTATTATATAAAACACTTTTATATACAAAAATTTATGTAAAAGAATCATAATATTAATTATTAATTATACAAGAAATTAATGCAATCTATATCTTACTTATTCCAGGTGGACTACCCATATTCATCTGTTTGTCCACTTCAGATTGCAACTGTTTTAATTTTTCTGCTTCTTCTTCCATTTCTCTAACACGAGCTTTAATAGCTTCTAATTCCTGTAACACAAGAGATAAATTTCACATAAGATAATAATATAAAAAAACATGTAACAACATGTATTTATTAATTGTATATAAAATATATAACAAAATTAAACAAAATACCGGATCATCAATATTTGCTTCACTTAATTCTCGTTTTACTCCATCACACTGCATAATAGCATCTCCATCTTGACCATTTTCGAGACCATCTAGACCGTCAATATGATCAGTAGTTAAAAGATCCGATTCAGACATTTCTGTAATACAAGATATTATATTTATTGTGCACAACACTTTAGTAGGATTAAAAAAAAATATATATATATATATTTACATATACACATATATATGAGCAAATAAAGTAAGCATCATTACTAAATGCAGGATCACATATTTCAGAAATTTATACAAGGTGTCTCAGATTTTGTTGGTCAAACTTTGTCAGCATGTTCTATGGGTATAAATAAGAAAAAGGTTATATAAACATAGGTATTTGAAGTTTTATTAAAATATTATAACAAAAATATGAAATATGAATGGAATGATAACAGATTTACAAGTACTATGATACAAAGTAGGAATATATCAGGAATAATTACATCTAATCTGTTTAGGTGAGATGTATTTATTATCTGAACTCATTGAAGATGATGAATGTAATTTCTTCAAATACCATTCTTGTGTTGTATCATAGTAAGTGCAAATTTGTTACCGTTTCCTTCACATTTTGTATTTTTGTTATAACATTTTAATAAAGCTTCAAAAGACCTATGTTTATATAACATTTTTTTCTTATTTATACCCATAGAACATAGCAGCAAAGTTTGTCAGGAAAAAATTTGAGGCACCTTGGATATATAAATGCAGAATCACTATTATTAACGAATATACAAAATATAGCTTAGGAAAATGTTTAAATAAAATCCAATATTAAAAAAGAAATAACTAAAGCATTTGGCTATTACTTAAAAACTATTGAAAGCTACTGCAATTAAGTATATTTCACAACTAAGACAGAAATATGAACTAAAAATGCCGAATAGTGCACTTACAAATATTAAAAAATTACTTCAATTAATAATATAATTTATTAAAGTCAATCTTAGTAACATATAAGAAATTATATTATTCTTGTAAAATTAACGTAATCATAGTATACTCTTTAATACTGATATACAAAGCCGGCTATAATTGATTTAAGCACCCATATAATTTGATAAAAACAACACTAATAACGTGCAATGGAACAAAATTATACGTTCGTAATCTTTATAATGTACAAAGAGCATTAATACTTATTACTGTTAATTGTACAAAAAAAATACAACGTACGTGTATACCTTCAGATGTTTCTACTATCTAAAATAATAATTTTATGATAAATTTAATAATTATTTTCAATCAACACTTCACGATGTTCTACAAACTCGCTAAACGAGATTGACGCTACCACCGAACAGGATGAACAAAATTTAAGGTTTACATAAATTAGAAAATCGCCTTAACATGCATTCAATTTATGATTGGTCGCAACGAAATATAGGAATTTAATGTTATTGGTTACTTGAAGAAATCCAAATTTTCGCGTACATGAAAATTTAAGTACTTTCGAAAATTTTTTACAAAAAGTATAAAATGAAATTTAAATAACATTATATAGTTTACTTATAGATGATAAACTTTTTTTTAACCTTATTGAACGGGAAATAATTTCTTCTACTACTGTTACTACATTGGCATAGTACTGTTTTAGTACTACTTTTTAGTATATTTTTAAACGGTTTTTACATACGGAATTATGTAGAAACAACGTGTTATCATTTTCAATTTGAAACAGAAATTATATTGTAAATGTATGCACACAAATTATAAAATAGTATAACTTTTTATAGAACTAATATAACTCACGGTTAGTCCTGGCGAGTTTTACATTTGTCAGTTTCGACAACGTTATAGTAACATTTATATAAAATGACGAATTTTGTTTTACATATCGTATTATAAACGTTTACGTTTCTTTCATTTGGTAAAATTTTTCACTAGACTGACAGTGGGTTAATTAACACTACTTTAAGGTTATAGACAATAAAGGCTTAAATCAAAAATGTGTCAAACAAACCGGAAACCAAAAATAATTATTTTTGATTTAGGTTAAAAACTGTTCCTTTTAGGAAATGTTATTTATCTTTTCATTATATAAATTAAATATGAAATAAATAGAGTAGTAATTTAATTAAATTTCAGATTACACTTTGTGGCCATTTTGGGTTGATACTAATGTTACTCCACCTTTCAAAAAGTAAGTTTTAAACAGTATAATTTTAATATTTCCTGATTATAGAAATACAAATTTCTATTGAAACTGTTTAAGGAAAGGAAGTAATGTAGTGGATTTTGATGGTCAAACTATAAGATATTATAAAGAAGTACCTGAAGTTTTAAAGCATTTATCAGAAGAAGGGTATGAGCTTGGTGTTGCATCTCGTACATCAGAAATCCAAGGTGCTAAACAGTTATTAAATCTGTTTAACTGGGAGAAATATTTCAAATATAAAGAAATTTATCCAGGAAGTAAATTAACTCATTTTTCTAAGTAAGTTTTAATAAAATCTAGTTAAAAATCTGTTAACTTTGATTTCAAATAACTTTATTTATTTCTACTTTTATAATAAAAATTTGGGATGAATTATTTCTTTAACAGAATTCAAGCAGCATCTGGTGTTGATTACAAAAACATGATATTTTTTGATGACGAACAAAGAAATATTGCTGATGTAGGTAGACTTGGTGTTACTTGTATATTTGTACAAAGTGGTGTAACTGTTGCACTTGTGGAAAATGCTTTAAAAAATTTTTAATATTTATGGTTTTAGGAAAATTTATGTAGCAAATTAAATATTATTTTTAATTTTTATGCAATACAGTATTATGTAATATAACATTGTATGTTAAAATACTATATGTAATAAAAATTATGTCATTTGAAATCTTGAGTAATATAAATACAAAATTAATTATATGTTCTTAAGAATAATTTTTATTTCATGCACTTAAATTTGATTAATCATTGTTAAATAATATTGTAAAGGACTACTGATAACAATATCATTGTTACTGTATTGATTTAGTATTTTGAAAAATTCAGCACAAGCAATTTGAGGATTGTCAGAAGATATAGTGTGCAATAGTTCTGTTACTTTATCATCTGATAATGACAAGCATAAAAGACTTTTCAAAGTATTTATATCAAAATGTTTAAATGGACATCCTCCTTCATACATAGGACTTGATATATTCATCTAATAACATATTAAAAAAAAAATCTGTTTGAATTAAATATTGGAATTTTATGGTATAAAAAAGTTTTACTTACACACATTGAATTACAAGTGGGTGACTTGTAATTTCTTCTAGATCCTTCTAAACCATAAAGATGCCTAATACTGTATATAAATTTTTTTTCATTTGATTGCCAATTATGTGAGCAAATAGAAGAACAGGAATGGGGTTTGGAATATTCTTCCTTCCAATAATTCACAGCATCTTCTAAATGCATTCCACCATCTTTTAAGAACAGACTATAATACAAACGAGCATAATGGCTAAGTCTATGTGTATTCCGTAGTTTTGTATGTAAATGTTGCATACAAGGTGGAAAATATTTTACTTCTATATCTATATTTTCTCTAGTTATATGTCCATATACATGATTTACTTGAAATATTTTACAATGAACCTTGTGATACAAATAATCAAGTCTGGTATCATGATTTATTGTATATTGTGCTTTTGATTTTATGCATGATAATTCTTTGGTCATATAAGTGGAAAACAACGACGTTAATATATTTTTCCATTTCGAGCAGTATACAATAGCATATCCTGCATTCAAATCTAATTTTCTTTCCTTGATTAAATCTGGTACTAGTTCATATCTCACTTGAAAGTTTAAAATAAATGTAATTTTTAAATGGATGAAGTTATTAAAATTATTTCATTTATTTGTAAATAGGCATATATATATATATAGAACATTATACATACCTTTAGTTACGAAAAGATTACAATCTTTTGAATGATCTTTTGATACAAGGTGATTAAAAACATATAATTTTGAAAACAAACTACATATGTCAATTAATGTTCTGTTAATCAATTTTTCTTTATCTGAGAGTAATCTTAGTTGACGCAAGATGCTTCTGAATAATCTATGTAACTGTCGAGGTAAAATATAATTTAACCTAGTTTCAAATAATAATATTTCCCTAGTAATCCAATAATTACATAGATCTTGTGACACCGATGCTAATAATCTAAAATAATTATATTAATTACGAAATTAACTTTAATAATTTAGTTATTCGTTAAAAAATTATTAGATCGTTAAATAGCGTAATAAAAAAAGGAATGTCTTTACAAAACACTTATTGTAACTATTTATGTAAGAACTTACCGTAATGTAAAATGTCCAATTTTATCATAGATTGAATTTTCTAATAAATATTCAAAATTACCACTAAATTCATGAGCTTTGCCCTCATGTAGCAAATGTAAATATTCTAACCTAGCAAAGACGCACTTTTCTAAAACGTGAAGTGATACTTGCCCTGACGGAGTTATAATATAAAACATCTTTCCAATAAATAATTGTTTTTGCAATTAGCATTTTCAGACACTGTTAACAAACTTTTAATTTAATAATTGTCAATGTATAATATACTGCAATGATCAACTGTATATCAAAATGATTAGGAACGAATGGCACATATAACTTTATTTCTTTGTTACACTTAGTATGATGTTTTAATATTTAATACATTTTTATTATTCATTTGTATCATACGTAAGAAAATAAATCATGATTGTATTTTGTTGGTTATTTTGTCACATTAATCCTTTCAAAGTGGCATTTTAATATTTCAAGTAAATATTTAATAGTATTTTTGTAATTAATAAATTTAAATGTTCTGTATTGTTTAACCATATTCAAAACCATTTTTAATTCACTTTATGGTATTTACTTAAAGGATCATATAGGTCGCGTAAAATTTAATTATATGGATTCTACATTATTAACCATGCGATGTGTAGTAGAATATACTTTTAGGAACACTTATTCTTTTGGCGGGAACTAACGCAATATGTAATGTAAATTGTATTCAAACTTTTAGTAACATAAGTTGGAGGATAATAAGGTAATTTTGTTTTGCATATGCTTTATGTTTGTTTAATATAGAAAGGGAAAAGTAAGAACTCCATTAAATCATAGATTTTCATTGAAATGTGTAATATCGTTTCATTTGACTGTTCGATACAAATAGGTTTTATCGTTGTGCTTCCCGCGTACTTGAACTTACAACGTGTACTTCCGCCTTTATCGAGACATATATATAAGATATACGAATAGAATTAACTTGCGCGAGACTTAGCTTACCGTCAAGAGCGTTTAAGTGATAGTTTGCACAGATAGATAGAAATAAAAGTAATACAATAGCTGACAATTATGTTTCATTCATAACAGCGTACAAATGTACAATTATAATCGAAAACAAATTAGAAGAAAATTATTTTAAATACGGATGTGAAAACATTTATTTTTAGAGTGTGAACATTCTAATTGCTTCTTCCTTTTTAAAACGGAAATATAATTCAGAACAATACGTTTTTCCGTTGTCGTATTCTTTTTGGAAAAGATTTATTTTAGTTGTTATCTGTCATAAATGACTAGTTGGATTCTACACCTTAATATTGTACAGGGTTTTCCAAGAGCCAAAATATTTTCTTCTAAAATTCCTTGACAAGCCTTTCTTTACATGTAAATTAATTGTTAGCGTATTTGATTGAACTGAAAGTACACGAGAAGAAAATAATTTTTCTCATTGATCAAGCACGATAAGCAACTTTAGGAGCATTTATTATATCTTTGCGTTTTATACCATATTTTATGTAATTCGTTCATAATTTACAACGAAGTGAAACAATTATTTTCTCATAGCTAAAAATAATTATTCTCGTTTGGAATTTCAGAATAAATATGTAATGGAGTACCCTATACACATGTGTGGCTATCGAGTAACATGTATACTTTTATGATTTGTCCCTTAAATTGTCACCTGTATAGTACAAATAATTCCTAGATCGTTGTACATTGGTATATTACCAGTCCTCCTGTGAAATTTTTCTACTTATATCGATTTTGTTTAAGCTTTATTAGCCATAGACAATCTGCTTGGTATTTACAGAGATTAGATACAAAATTATAAACAGTTCTTAGTACAAAATAATTTTGTGACTATAACGATTAAGGTTTAATAGCGTAGAGCAGGCCTAGGCAACCTTTCACGGCCTATTAGCAGGTTTTCTCTCCCTTTCCTTCTATCTCCTTTTCCCTCTTTTTTTTTTTAACATGTTAATAATGATAAGTATCCAGATGAAAGTTTCACTTTTGCCAGGTTTCTGGAATGCGATATTTACAGATTCTGTAATATTACGTTTAATTTTTCTTTCTTTCTTTTCGTTGCCGGGAAGAACATCTACCGGTCAGCATCAAATTTTATCGTGATGCTACCCGACGACGAACATTGATTATTAAAAGTTTATAACGCTTTTTCGTTCTTTTCGATAAAAATAAAAAAATAAGAAAAAGAAAGGACTACGATATATCGTTTTATATTAAAGTAAAAGCCACGGAAAAGAGTAAAGTCGCTACAAAATAATTTTTTAAGCAACATATCGCGATGTAATTAATTCTTCGTGTTTTTCTTTAACTTATCGTTTCACGAAGAGAAGAACGTGGAACAAAAAATTGCTCGATTTTAAAACCGAACGTTGAATAGTACGGCAGTATGCTATAGTGAAAAAGCCAGAGATTGCCCGTGCCTGAATAGAAGATATAGCTAGGTGAGCTCTCCACAGTCTTCCGCGATTACCTCTACATTTCTCTCAATTCCACGTCGGATTAACAATCGGGTGTGCCGGAAATCAGATTCAATAAGTCCCACAGTTAATGTTGCCCTTTCACAATTGCAAAGAAATTTGCTCGAAAGAATCAAATCCATGGAAAGTTCGTTTTACATGATACTCGCGATAAGTTTTTCAACACTTACAGCGAAAAGGGTCTTGAATTTTGGGAGGCTGTGGCTTCGCTGATAAAAATAAACAAGAAACATTCAGTAAACGTAGATACGTAAATTAATCCTGTCGAAGTTACACGTAATTTCCCCACTTCGGTGTACGATAAATATAATCTGTGTTGAGTATTTTTTTTTAAAATACCGAAGTTAAGTTTGTTCAAGTCTTCCCATAAATATCTTGTATAGAAGGACGACTAGTTTCTTTTTCGAATATTTTCTTCATTCTGCAAGGCAACAACGTAGAAACACCCTGTGTGTAGAAAATTTGTGTTACTTCGTATCATGCAAAACGTATACTTGTGAACAGGTGCATCGTGTAAAATAAACGAGAATATTTTGCAAAGTCGTGTGTAAAATTTGCGGTGGACACGATTGCAAAATTCTAAGGAGAAAATCGGAACGAAACGGCAATTCCACTTGTTTCGCAATTCGCTTCTCACTGTCAATACCGTTTGCAATAGCACTAACATCGAAGATTGAACAATCCAGGAAGCCTTGAGGCTTAAGCGTGATTGTCGATCGTACACTTGTCGCAAAACATTCTTCTAATTGAAATAAAAGAGTAAAACGCTTTCGCTTTACAGAAAATTCGACCGATTGCCAATTCACCCCGTTAACTGGGATCGTCGAAATCAACGTAGAGCTCACGAACCGAGGCGACGTTCATGAAACATTAGGTTCGTTGAAACGAGTGTTTTTTTTTTTTTTTTTTTTTTTTTTTCAAGCGATCGTTGTAATAATGATGGAGAACATCTACCGACAGAACATCTTTCCGAAAGAAAGAAGAGAAACGAAAGAAAAAATTCGCTGCACTGTGCGAAACTTAAAAGATTACGTTCTCTTTTCGTCTCTATTCCCAGTGCTTGAATGCTCTTTCTTATTTAATAACTTTTAACAAGCGTTGAAAAGAGTGACAAGCTATTGAAATAATGCACAGGTAGGTTAAACGTTCAAATAAAGGGAAAGGTAATGTGTGCTGATCCAATCAGCAGCAAATCTATGTGATCTTTTACAAGACTGAGATGATTCTTTCACTAATTTCTATTATTTTTTGAAAATCTATCGCTTGATATTCATTTTTGTTTTCTACGAATAAAGATAGTTCTGTCAGTTGACGAATTGAGATAGAAACGCAGCGTAAAGACAAATAATCCTTTTCACTACTGAGATTTCCGAACCGGTGTAGGTACAGGTAGGTACGCAGAGATATACTAAATTATCACATGAGTAGACAAGTGAGTTACTCGTTAGCAGTAGGGGGCAACGATACAGCCAAAGGCAGCAATATGCTTATATCGATGAATCTAAACGCAACTATGATTCGTTTTTCTAATGTTACTCGCGAGTGACGGGCAGTTTCTTTTCAATTATTTTCTTCTTTTTTTTTCTTTCTTTTTTTCTCTTCTTTAACACCTAACGAAGTGACAACTATGAACTCTTGTGAATCTCTATCTCAACGAAGTGCCTGATGTCAGTATAAAATTCTACACTGTTAAATCGTCCTACGTTAACAATACGGAGAACAACGTTCCTTAATATTTCTTTTATTTTTTTCTCGTTACGAATAATTTCATAAAATTAACTATGCTGATTTGAATTCACATCGCGATCTCGTTTGTCTCGTACATTTTTCTTACCCTTTTCTTTCGTCGTTCGTTTTTTCTTCGAAATTTCGAAAGTGTTCAACGACAGAGAAGCGATCTTTGTTACGTTTAAATTCAACGCATGTACGATTTATATACGAATGGCTATGTCTCTGATATATCTACTCCTTACGCGGCGTTACATTAAGATATATAAATAGTATTTTTAATGTTATAACGGTAACATCACCTACTTACTAGATATTGCGAATGCTATTAATAGTATTCATCTGGTATAAATACATGGAACATAACGAGTCGAATGATTAATTAGTTGAATGTCGTGAGAATTAGCATCGCTAAACGAACATTTGACTTGGAAATCTTACAAACTCGTCGTTCTCTCGTCCCTTCACCCTTCGTTTCGTTATGAAACCGAAGGCTCCGATATGTCGATAACGTTCTGAACTTCGCGTCAAAAAATTCTGTTCCATCCCTATATAAGAACAATCTGTTTCGTTAGTGTTTCAACGAAATTTCGTTCCAACAGGGACAGAAAAGGAACACGGTTCCAAAGACGATATTCGAATTGCACGCACACGCTGCTAATCTCGTCGTCTCGTTCGCGTTAACGCAGTGATAAACGTTTCTTACCTCTCGATGTACGTCTATATGTACAATATACTAGTGCTTTTCTTTGTCTTTGTATTGATCCCGCCTATCATTATAAAGTTACAATTATGATGTGTCATAGTCATGGTGCGAGCCACCACCTTTCAACAGAGAAATATGTATACCATTCTCCTTTATGATTCACGAACTACATGATATCGCCGAGCTCTCACGCAAAATAACGATCTTCGATATACATATATATATCTTAGTCTCAGCTGGAAAAATTACTCAAGTCTTACTTGCTTCATGATATTTATCGATAATTTCACATTTCTCTTTAAACGTTATCCTAATTTTAACACAATGATTTTCATTCGTCAATGTATAAGCCGAGAATTGATATCTACGATGAATTTAGTTCACGTATCGGTTTGTCATAAACGCGATGAGAGCCCTACCGTGTACAATACATACACGTATTACACAAGAAATTCGGCAGTTTTCGTTTGCTTCGACGAATCGTACGAAGCAAAAGCCCTACCATTTACGATAAGTTTACGCAACGATGAATTGTAAATCACCTACACGTTCACAAAACACACGCATTCATACTCGTTCTCATATGTATAATCTTTTCTCCTTCTTTTTTGCTTACACGATTAACAACCCACGAAGGAGTTTGATATTTAGTTACCGTATTGCCGTACATTGATTGAATGTCTTCCCTTTTCTTTTTCTTCTTTTCTTGTCCCTTTTTTTTTCTTTTTCTCTTTTGTTTCTT
This sequence comes from Habropoda laboriosa, assembly GCF_001263275.1. Lineage (NCBI taxonomy): Eukaryota > Metazoa > Arthropoda > Insecta > Hymenoptera > Apidae > Habropoda > Habropoda laboriosa. Next base: position 18,137 of record NW_017100202.1, on the reverse strand, counting down.
TACAACGGAAAGACATCGTGTTTCAGAAGGGTAACTTCTAATTTCTTAAGTAACGAATATCCTCTTAATTACCTCGACGATATTAGTTATATCTTTAAATCCATGCAGGAATGTTCACAGCTGTATTATGATTACACGATATTGCTCCTAAATTTTCGACGATCATTACGGATCCTCGAACCAATTCGAGACGATCCTCCTCGCGTTCGCGCGCTCACAACCGGCGCGGAACCTCTATTACGCAAAGTAGTAACTTCGGTGAAGAAAAAGGTCGCCTCGCGTTCTCTCGATTGTCGAATTCACAGTTTCATGTTTGTATCCCCCCCTCTACGCGTCTTAATCTCTAAACAACGAGCCACGTCGAATATGCTTCCGTCTCGAGATCGATCGCGCGTTACTTCTTCAACTTCACGCACTTACGTACTAAGTAAATACGACGTTACACACGAACCTCGAGTATCTCTTTGCTATTTCGACTTTGACACGGATATACGGTCCATTTATAATATCTACGGTACGACCACAGAGTTGCGATCTCATTCGTAGCGTCGGTCTCTCTAACAGTCGTTCTCTTTTAAAAAGTCTTTCACGGTTTCTACGGAAATATCCTCTCTCTCTCTCTCTCGGTTCAGCTCCGTTCGACGAACAACGAACAATGTTGTTTCATACGAGAAAAAAAGAAAAAGAAAAAATAGAAGAAGCTCGAAGAAGAGTTCGATTTCGTTGCCGGAGAAACCAAGATTGGACCTTGTCGTTGTATCCACTTCTTCGATGTCTTTTTATTCCACCTCGATCCGATCCTTTAGTAGGATACTGTGCCCCGTTCGTCTCGAAGAATTCAGAACTTCGTTCTCATGGTTATCCAATGAGGATAAACGGCGTCTTCGGGCATCCTTTGGCCCATGTTCAAGCGTCTCTTAGCCGGGCACGCGTGGCAACCGCCAACGACCACGTGTTCCTCGACTCTGCCGGACGTTCAATATCAGGACGTGGGCGCGTAACCGAGGTTCTTCCGCTGCAGGAACATCGAGATCTCCCGGAAGGTTGGCCTCTCGCTTTCCTCGCGACGCCAACAGTCCAGCATCAGATCGTATATATCCTTCGAGCACGCGGTCGGTTGCGGTAAATTGTCGAAAAGGTTGTCCGCGTTCTCTTTGCAGCCGTTCTCGCCACTGGCGTCGGTACAATCCGCGGCGCGATGCAATCGTCTCAGGCTCTGCACCACTTCCTCGTTCGACAAGTGCTCGTACGGAACGCGTCTGCCCAGGTTCAGGATCTCCCACAGGGTCACGGCGAACGCCCATACGTCACTCTTCGTGGTGTACTTGCCCTGTGAAGATCGTAATCGATATTATCGGCCTCTGTTTCTATTCTAAATGGGAATTCAATCAGTCGTGAGATCGATTTTAGGATAAAAAAGAATTTTCAGTTCGAACTCAACTACGGTTGTGAAAACGTGATACCTTTTTTTGTTGGTATCGATATCACGACTGTTGTGATAAATGATTCGATAGTTATGGTAAAGAATATTGAAAGCTACGGAAGTTTTATTTCATCTATTCGAAACCGACGACACATATTGATATTATCAGAGATAAAATTATGGGAAAGAGCTATGTAGAAATTAAGATCGACGTTAGTTTGAAATTGAAAAAAAAATTGAAAAGAATTGAAAGAGAAAAGAAACTCCTTTATAACTTGAGAGGGTTTCGAATGATTTTAACCTGGTTACGTTTGCACGCGAATCAGGACACTTTGTAAACGGCTGAACGCCGCGAAACATGCATCAAACAATGTATATCTCATTTTATTCGGATCAGGGAAATGGAGCTTACCAGGAATATGGATTCCCAGGCCATCCAGCGTATCGGCAGGGGCACCGTGCCATCGACTTTGTAATAATCGCATGCGTACAGTTCGTTGTCCGTACCGAAATCCGAGATTTTAATGTGATAAGCTTTGCCCACCAAGCAATTCCTGTAATCGAAAATCATCGTTATCGATGAACGCAATGAATCGACCCGTTCTGCTCTATAAACGTTCCGCGATACACGCCATTTAATTAACTCCTGAAGCACAGAACATCGCGAATCAAGCGCTTTTACCATTATTATCGTTATTATTAAACGATCGTCTAAATTCACCGATTGATCGTTATCCGTACAGTTTCCGTTCGTGCTGTCTCATCTATCAAAATTTCGTTTGGTTTAGATGCAAAAGGCAACGTGATCGATACCTAAATACGTTTTGTTTCTATCTTTCGCCTATCCTAAAAGGGTGTGCAGAGTTTTTCGTTGCGTACACCGCAAAGGGGAAAGTTGTATCGAGAACACTTTGGGAATGATTCTAGGCCCAGCCGCAGATACGTGAATCAGTTTCGACTTCGGCGCAGCCGGAGAATTCGAATACTTTTCCGGCCGATTCATTTCGAATGAAAAAGGCACAGTTCAAATCGATCTCGCTCGTCGGTATGTGGGGTGCATAGCGCGGCCGCCAATCTGCATACGCGTACGCATTCTGTGCATGGC
>NW_017100202.1:12116-15593 GCF_001263275.1 Habropoda laboriosa | reverse complement strand
GCTGCATTTGCACGTACGTGTAGATGAGCTACGTTTCCTGTACAAGCACACGCAACTGTACAATTGAACGTAGCGTTGTGGCAAAGTTTACCAGCGACCGGCTGGATCGCTGAATGATCATCGTGGGTCGTTACGAGGTGGGATAAGGTTCGCTGTCGCTGGAGAATGTTCATCCAAATAGAGACATATTCACTTGTAATACATATACATATTCCATATACCTAACGTATAATCCGATAGATTAATAGATTTGATCGCGTATGCATGCACATACACGGATATGTGTGTCTTTAAATTAAGTTCAGATTAAGATCTGCGGGGAACTGTGTTTAATTATTCCTTATTTCACTTCGAAACGGTGAATTGGTGCAATTACTCGAGAGATAGCTATGTAAGTTCGAGACAGTTGGATTCAAATATTTAATCTTCTACTAAACGTCTCTGGATCTTCCCACCGGAGAGAAGTTACATAGTAAATGATCTTATTGATTAATCAAGGTATCACGATGAATCCTGTTCTAATTAGTAGACTATGAAAAGGGAAATTAGGGGAATCGGAGTGTTGAGAAGGGAGAGGTGGGCGTTATTGTACGATAACCGAGGCGAATCACAAAGTTTGTCCATTAATAGAAACGAATCGGTACAGCTGTGAAGTTTCTACCCGTCGGTTGAACACAGCCGTATCCGTTTCTCTCGTGGCGTGAACGGAGAGTAAATTTGCGTCTTGATTCGAGGGACACTCGAGCACCGCGAAATATCTGTCTAACAGCATTCCATTTTGGTTTAGAGCGGCGAGCAGCTGCCTTATGCCTTCATAGACGAACTATAATTCTCACCGAGACAAACGAGCAACTGAACGGTATTCGAGTATCCAGCGTTATCGAGTGAATGGAGTCAATTAATTTCGACGGTGGAACAAAGCTTCAATTTGGAAGCAGAACCTAGGTAATTAGCTGCGCTTTATCGATCACCGTTATATTGGCTATACCGTGCTCTTCGAGAGAGTTCACCGACTACTACCGTCGTCGTCGTCGTAGTCGTCGATGCTGAATTGATCCCACAGAAGTCTCGGGTCAGAACGTTAATGCAATAAGCAATGTTCACTTGGTGGATCCTATCGAGTTCCTCTGTGAATTATATTAAGTGGAAGCGTCTATCTGTGGATACCAGTATGTTTCACCCGATTGTAATTGGATTTCGCGACAGTCGCCGATAGCTAACGACAGACGAGCCGACCTCAAAACCCATCCATGTTCTAGTTTCGACGTGAACTATATATTTTACTGCTAATTACATTACACGCAGACACCTACGTAAATAGCAGAAATTTTCTAATCTTCTACATGTGTATAATTTTCACATTAACCTATTCATCGAAGAAGATTGAAATATCCAGAGGAGAGGGCTACGACGAGCGAAAGAAGCTCTACCTCGAGACACCGTCGAGAATCCTCCTCCTACAGAGTCGACAACCGTGAAGAGCCACTCGGTACGGCTATTACCGATTGTCATCGTGTTCGAGTGTCTTCAGCGATACTCTCTCGGCGTTCGAATGGATGGCGTTAGGCGGTCGATACGAGAGGATCGAAGGCGTGTGTGATCGGCAGGACTTCGACCTCGCGATGCCTCGACGTTAAATCGAAAGAGCGAAGTGTAATGGGGGGTGCCGGAGCTCGTAACGGTGAAACGGGAGAGGTGGAGGTGGAGTGAACGATCTAAAAAAAGAAAAGGAAGAGAGGAAAAGAAGAAAAGGGCGGTGGGAAGAAGTGGGAGGCAGAGAAAGCCATTCTCTACATTTGTAATCGAAGTCGGAACAAAGGCAGCCTCGCTTAGTCGGGGGTGGAGTACCTACATTGAGTCTTCGTCGTTCTCCACGGTCGAGCTACACGTTCTTGCGGCGTGTGCGACCACTATCACCGTTTCTGGTAACACCACCAACACCACCACACTCACCACCACCACCATTGGTATCACATCTATCGCCAGTCGACCACACCGAACCATTTTCTCTCTCTCTCTCTCTCTCTCTCTGTGCGCTGCTTCTTTCCATCGCTTTTCTCTCTATCCTTAAGTGTTTCACTCATACGCGCTTACCCATCTACTCTTATACCCGATCACACGTACGTCCTTCCTTTTCTTAGCTACTACAGACGCGTACGTACAGGTACACACAGGCACACTCATACACGGTTATACGTATATAGATATAGGAAGGTGAACGTAGAGAACCCTTCCGTTAGCTCTCGTTCTTTCTTCGATCGAACCAATTGAATTGCATTACCGTTTGATCAGCAATCGATTCTTTCCTCTTTTCCACTCGGTCCGGTTCCGAGAATGACTTTATACGGCGCGCACTCGCGAATAAAATAAGGTGCCAGGAGAAATTGGCTAGCGAGTGTTAGGACAGGCGGTCGTCGGGGTTGCGGAGCACCTCCGACACCGGCGATACATACGTGCTCTCCTCTCTGTGTTATACCCCTCTTTCACTTCTTCCGATTGATTCTTCTTTTCTCTTCTCGCGACACTCAGATTTTCATCATGCTCGCTTAAACCACGATTGATTCGAAACGAGATTGACCGTACACCCTTTAGAACGTGTCTTAAATCTGTACGCGAAATATTCTATCTTACCGTTTAACTGCTTGGTATTTGTGAATTAATGAATAGTAGCTAAGTGAACGATAGACTAGGTATGTATATATATATATGTATACGATAGGAGAGGAATAGAGTATTTTTGCTGAAAGGGAATTTTTAACGACGAAGATTACAAGCCTTGGATTACAAGGCCAGTTGGGTAAGAGGCCTGTAATGAGCTGTTCCTTTTTAATCCCCTCTTTTTAAAGCTACTTCAGACTTTCACAGAGAACAGTTTCTTCCTCGTGATGCGGGCTTAACTGATTGTGGCACGCGATGAACGCACGATGGTCTCTTTGAAACGAACGAATCCAGTTTACAAAAGAGGGACTTGCAGTAGAGTGTGTATACACAAACAGATTGTGGGATCGTCGCGTTTCTCTTTCCAACGGGGAGAATTTTCGTTGGGTCGCGCGCGCGCGAAATTCCCGCAGAGTCATATGTTTCACTTGTAAATCGTCAGTTCGTCACGTTGACGCCTATCATCGGGTCGGACGTTTATCTGCGGCATTACATTTTGATTAAATTCCGTGCCACCATGAAATTCTGATTCCTTTGCAAATGGATTCGCGGCCGCACTCCAGTTACAACGGCGCGACAACAGGTCGTTCACGTTCGCCGATCAGCCCCGGTAAAAGCTGGTTAAATATTTTCGTCCACGCCCACGTCGACTCGTTACAGATTCTCGAAAATCGAACGAGCCAGGATCACGGGACCGTGTCACGAATTTGACCTCACGCAACGTTCCGCTTCGAATAAAGGGGTAAAATTTGTTGTAGAGATCGGTTATCGGGTTTTCTCTTTACACTTTTAAATTGTATTTTCTGCGTGTGGGTTTTT
>NW_017100202.1:1420-11366 GCF_001263275.1 Habropoda laboriosa | reverse complement strand
GTTTTTTTCTTTTTTTTTTTTTTTTTTTTCAAATTGTTTCGTTTATTACAGGAACTAATTTTGTTTCGAACGCGAGCAGAGGTGAATTTCTGCAGGTAAAACGGGAGAATTGAAAAATATTTGAAGCTCGTTTAGTTATTCACGGAACACGGCTAATGGGCTCTTATTTTATTTAAACGAATCGCCAAGTGGAATATTAAATGAACAAAATGGTAACGTTCGTTGTTGAATATTTCACAAACTATTTTACACGTCTACGCGAATACACGGGGTTTCATTACCTTTCCATCTTTCGTTCGTTTACAAAAAGTTGCATAACTTCGTTACTGCAAATTACGTAAACTGTAGTCACATACACACACACACGTGTATTACTGAAAGTCCGACATTACGAAGATTTAATAAAAATCTAACGGTAGAACAGCTTTCGTTTTTATAATTTTACAACGGGTACCTTTGCTACTGTACCAACAAAAGGGCTGTTTCAAGCTTTCAGGCAACTCGTAAAAACATTTCTTGGATCTTTTACTCAGTCGGTTGTTTCAGGCTTCAAAGCAAACTAACTTTGTTTACTTTAAATTTCCATTTCTACAATTGACCAGTTTTAGGTCAAACAAAAAAAAAAAAAGTAATACTTTCAACGTAACGAAAATGGACTTGCGAATGGTAATACAAAAGTGATACTCTATCGTGTAATTAAACATTCGATACATCACCTCGTCGACTTCTCCATTTTGCAAAGCTCGATCTCTTTGCACCTGTGTCTGTTATAAAAAAAAAAAACGAAATTAAAAATGCATCAAGCATCGTCGTACACTTTTAGTCGATGGCGTTAGATCGTGTCAGTAATCGACTCAAATCGTTCCACATGCATTGGGAAGCACGTGCACTGTCGTAATAATACTACGGCGTGCGCACAGGAAGCGCATCCTGGTATTCTATTAAGATTTACGAGCGGTCGTTTGAGAGACACTGGTCAACCGGAAACTAGGTTCCACGTGTTGTAAGAGCACCGCGGTTAGCGTGAATATGTATGTAGAGCACATATGCACATATGTGCATCTATACTTCCCATCGATTCGACGGGGATGGCCATTGCATTTCAATAACAGGAACATGGATGGGTTTCGTTGCATACCGGCTATACGCTTTTGTCTGTGAAAGTCAAGGGTCCCTTGATCCTGGATATTATACCCCTTATATAGGATGACAAAGATTATCCCAGCTTCCCTCCGGTGGAATACCGAATTTCGTTAATCCTGGAAAATATTCTTTTTTTCATTTTTCCTTTTATCATAGAAAATTTAACGGCAAGTTGGGAAATTTATCGTATTAATACTTTCACGAGTGCCGTGTATTATTCGATATTTAATATGCTCCAGTTATTTCAACGAGGCATATTTGAATGTTTCGTTTGAAGCAAGAGCCTTATTGTAAAATTTAAAAAAAAAAAGAAGAAGAAAAAACACACAGATTCAGGTATTTAAATATTAAGCCATCGTGAAATCCGTGGAAAAAAATTTGCGGAAGTACCATCGAGAGCGAGAGAAACAATAATCGCGAAACTGAATGACACGTTGAACCGTATCGGGGAATGGAAATTGATCGTGGCAATATTAGAGGCGTTTCGTAGAATTGGAAATGTCCCCGTATTACGCTACGAAAATTCCTTTTTCACAGCGTCACGCGTGTACACTTCGTAAAAGTTTATCGTACCGTCCTATCGAATCGGATGTAATTTCGCTCGGAGGAACATTGCTGGAAGATCCGAACCGGCGATAATTCCCCGCGATTCTGCAAGTTACGCAGATTTTCATGAACAACGGCGCCCGGGTAATTTATAGTTGTAATAAACCGTGCAAACAATTCTGATGTTGACGTACAGCCGATAATGACTGCAACGTGAATGTTTAATCGTTATTCCACGGGAAAATAAACTACCGTTCTTGCTGTTTTCCACCCGACGGATCGCTAACGAATCGCTGATTTCCCATGTGGTTTTGCGGCTTCGTTTGTTTAGGAAGCTTATGGAAATGCACCCTGGGAAAGCTATAATTTAATTTCAACTTAAGCGTGTTGCGGAGAAGCTCGATACCAAACTTTCACCTACCTAACAGTCACGCTTATCACGTTTCAAGTAAGCAATACTCTTCTCCTCGATATATCTAACGCTCCGATCACCTCGTCGAACGTTAAAAAAAAATCATATCCAATACGGAAGCTTGATATCGTTAAAATACGCAAATCTATCTCTTCCTACGAATATCACAGTAATCCTTTCAGCTACTACGAAAATTACTCTCCTAATATTCTGTTACTACATCATCGTTACACCGACGAGCGGTTAAAGGGAAATGAAATCTGCGAAGAGTATACGGAGGAGGTTGATTAAAGAGCCCCCATTTATATGTATTTCCACCGCGTGTTCTCCGGCCAAGAAGTCGAAACAACGTGTTCACGTATCTCACTCTCTCTCTCTCCCCCATCTGTTTCCCGTCTCTTCCTCTTTGTCACCGTCTGTGTTCGAGCAACAAAACATCTGCTACGATGATAGTTCGGATGCGAGCCGCTAAGACACGTTTATCCTCGTGGGAAAGAGAGATCCTGCCGGATACCGTTCGGTCGAACTTCTGTCGTACTCACCTAGTAGCGAGATCCCGGTGCACGAAGTTCAAATTCTCCAGGTACCGCATGCCCGACGCGATTTGAGCCGCCATGTAGATGAGACAGTTGAAACTGAAACGAGGAAACGGCAAGTGAGTCGCAAGAGGACAAAGTTAAGGCGTGAGACCTGCAAGCCTTTCGGGTTAGCGTGGGATGGTGGTGTGATAGGAAAGGGGACGTTCTGGGGATGGGAAAGAGAAGCGTCGGGTCGTCGAGACGACGGAACGCGAACGAGGGGGAGGTTTGGTGCTTGCTATAGCGAAGACTGCGTCGCTCACGATTAATAAACGCTTCAAACTCCGCTCTGGGAGAGAAACTTATTGGGTGTTAACTTCGCGACGCCTCGCCACAGAGCGGATGAAACTAAATCTCGAGTCTCGTTGACGAACGCCAATGTTTCAACCGTGGAAATTATTGAAATTCTCGTGTTTGATGAATTTTCCACGTGTCACCTGACACGACGTGACGCGAGTTTCTGATTTATATCAGATATTCCTCTCGCCCGTAGAGACAACATTTTCAATCCTCCCAGTATTGATATTTTTAGTGTGGTCTTTTTTTTTTTTAGAATTCATAGTTACCTGAGCGTTTTGACACCGATCGGCATAGCTTGCGCGTCCTCGGCAGTGATATGAGTCTTGAGGAATTGGCAGAGATCTCCGTGCTCCAGGTACTCCATTACAACGCAATATGGCTCCTCGCGGCAGCATGCTCCTAGGACTCTGGCGATATTGCGATCCTCCAGGGCCGCCAGAATCCTGACGTCTCGTTGGAAATCCAACCTTAACAGATCCGGAGGATTTACTGACTCCTGACACCGCATGTAATCTGTTGCCGTTCGAATATCTCGCCCGTGTGCTAGAGTTCGAAATTCGCAGTGAACGAAAGCAGTTTTCGGTATTTTCGATACCGACGATCTAATACGTCCTCTTTCCGCGTAATCAGATTACGGTGTGATAGTTTCTCGTGAAATTCTTGCGAATTGTACCGAAGTTTTCGTCCCGTGTACATAAACAGAAAAGTCGTGTACGACAAAAAGGGAAGAATAAACCGTGGGATACACCGTATACAGCGTCCAATTTTACATCGACGCGAGAGAACCGAGCGTTGGAATTGTTAAGGGAAATGGACCCACTGCTTGGCTCGACGGTGTCCATTGCGCGAAATAACCGTAAGATTTTCTTGCAAAGTTTCGGCGTTTCGTTTGCATGCCGGTTACCAAGTAAAACGAGTCCAGGCTAGCTGCTACGTCCCGTCGTAGCTAGGTCGCAAGAGGGAAACTCCGATTTCCAGGGAGGTGGTAGGTAGTAGCAGAGGACGAGCCGTAGCAGCTAACAAGCCGCGTTTCCACGCAGCATCGTTACTTCGGCCTTACTTACGATCGACTTGGTAATGGCACTCTCGCGTGATAGCTTAATGCGGCCGTTAACAAAACTACGTGGCCTCTCGGTATCGATTCCCCATAAACTGCGAATTCTGGTGCGTACCATCGTACCGACACCTTGGAGCCGTGTGGGCGACAACCGCACCACCCCTACCGATAGAAGCTGCTAAATTCTACGCGAAAATAATACGTTCCAGGCGTATTAGAATCGCGACTGGTTGTCGATTCGACTTGGTGTTAATTGCAACTTGTTCGTCGCGCTCTTATCTAACACCTGGCGCGATCAAACGTTCAGAAATCGGTGTTACTTTATCTGCACGCGGGAACGTGCGAGCGCGGGAGGCACAATTAATTTTTCGAATGAATATTCATGCCGAGGGGAATGAGATAGGGAATCAAGCGGTCGAGGAATGGGAAGTTTCCAACCAGACAGGCGTTCCACGCGAAATAAACGTAAGTTACGTTAAAAGGTATCGTTTGGCAAAAAAAAAAAAAAAATTAATAAAAGGAGGTGATTGAATTTCATCGAAATGGAAAAGTTGGAATAGCGCGCAGCGGCTGTGTTTGTTCGTGAAAATTGAAAGCATTGTTCCACGTTCCCAGGAGCTGGAGTTAAACATATTCCACGAAAAACGGGCCCGATTGTTAACGGCAGGGCAAAAACTCTGTTCAATAATGAACAAAGTATGGAAACGGCGTACGGTAAATGGTAGAGGGGGGAGAACATGGTACGCGATTAAATCATATCGCGTATCCAGAATCGAAGAATTCAACGGTGCAACGGTGTTTTTTTTTAACGAGAACACCGTCACGGGAGGGAGAACGTTGGCTGGCTCGTTATTTAGCGTTATTTCGGACAAAGCGCACGTGGCCAAGAGAGTCGATATACCTGCAACTCGTGATATCGGGTATAACGCATAAAACATTCCTTATCTGTCGCGAGCAGGGTCTTCTGCTGAATGTAGACTGGTCACAGCGAGTCGTTTCACCGTTCGTTTCCGTCCGCGCAAAAAACCGAATCGTTGGATCGTGCGTCGATCGCGTAAGTGTCGAACGATTGTAAATTGGCGGAGAACGTCGAAGAAAAGAAGAGAAGAGATTTCTTTGTCCCCCTTTTGGAAGAGAGATCGCGTGGACGGAACATGGGAGGCAAGTGGTGGAAAAAGGAAATGGAGCAAGCTCGAGAGAGTCACGATAGGGGCGCGATAAGTCATCCTCACGGCGGGAGACTTGTTGCGTGAGCAAACGTTCCCGAGGAACCGTGGAAACCCACGGATTGGATCGTTTCAGTTTTTATTTATGACGGTGCGTGTGAGCCATACGGTTCTCGAAACACCGATATTTACACAAATCACGATAAAGCGGAACCGGCGGGAGTACATTAACAGAAACGATCGTTTTACATGATAAATCGTGAACGCGCGTTACATCTACTAATGTTACCGGGTACAGTTACGAAATCTATCGGGTCACTGGGAGTTCGAGTGCACGAGGACGATTTTCCTGTTGAATCTATGGGCGGTGGATTATGGAAAGAAATAGAGAGAGGGAGAGAGGATAGGCAAAAGGGGAAAGAAAAATACGTTTTATTCTGGGGTCCTGGTGAACTCGTTAGTAAAACTAGCTAGGAGATACGTGCTTTAAACACGGTGAATTTTAGGTTAGAAATTGTATACATGGGAACGGGGACTAGCGGGAAAGGATGGTGTTTCGCCAGTTAGTCCGTCCCTCTGGTGGTAGAGCGTAGGAGGTACCGCTACAAATCAAACACGGTCGTTTCCGTATTGATCGTTGTTCAACAATGTCAATGGTTTTAATTAAACGTACTCCTCTTTATTTTTTTTACATGCTAAATTCAACATATTTTACACGTCAATTGAAATACACCAGCCGTGGAACAATATTTTTCTAAAAAATTGCACGGTATCGAAAAAGGGGACATCAATCAGTGAAAAAGTTTCGTATGTAAAATACCCTACCGCTAACAGCGAGCTCCTATTACGTTCAAGCGTGTGCTGCACAACGTTCGTAACATGCTGCGAGAGAGTTAATCGAGCATTCTTTTACCAGAGGTTCCTTGGACGAGGAAGCTCGAAGAAGAAGTGAAATCCATTTTCAAGATATAGAACTATGTATACGAGGAGCGAGACAAGTGGCGCGCTCGTCTGCGCGATATCGTCGGAATTAGTTACGAACTAGCGGGACTTAAAAGTCTCTCCCTCCCTTGGTTAGAGCCGAATCGCGTTGTCTTTCCGCTCTCCTTTTCACCAAGCATCAGATAACTCATTCGCGCGACCGGCGGAAACTTTGCTCCCGCTGCCAACTACGCGAAGTTGGCCGTGCACAAAAGCCCAGGGACCAAGAGCTCGACGACGATATCCGATGGACGTCGTCGATTTTCGTTTCTGGAAGGAGGAAGCTTTGTCATCTGCTTCGGTGGATTCGCTTGTCCCGAATCCTGTCCCTCTGGCCAGAGGCCACCCTCTGATCCCTTCTTTCGCGTCGCCACGAAGCGCGGCGAACTCTCGATACCCTATCTCCCCCTTGGTCATTGTATGCAAATCTATTCCATTCGTGGAATCGAACTGGCCTTTTTCTGATGTCTAGCTTGATAGCCGCGAGAACGATCGCCTTCGCCGGTATATCTGGACGTTTCACCGCCGTGGGGTTTCCTTCTATAAAACGACACGGCCACGATGTTTGGAGGAGGAGGAGGAAGGAGGACTGTAGCCTGGCTTTCGGTAAAGAAACCGGGACACATTCGGGAAGGACCTCCGCTATGAATTTTATGCACGGGACAGCCATTTCGAGAGGAGGATCGCCCGATGCATACGGAATCGGTTTGTATCACGACCTACGTTACCTCACCGCGCGGTCAACCAACGAAATGGACTACTCGATTCCGTTGCGTTATGCCCATCGGCTATTGTGCATCTCGTGGTTACCCTCGATATCAGGGGAACCGTTGCTTCGAGCGGTATCGCTTGTATTTTTCGGCTTTAATCGCGGTCTTTTCGGGATTTTATGGGATGGCTACTTCGTACGTGGAAAGAATTATAACAACGAGTGCGTGTTTACTTCTGCTTTTAGATATGGAGCATTTCGGGGGAAACTGCCAGGTAATTCTATCAGATTTTATATTTCATACAGAATTTTGTAGAATAATTCGGTTTCTCTAAATTATATTTTAAATGATATAATAATGGAATATTTTAAAGTGTGTCATCTTAGTAAGAAAGGTGCCAAACTGATCTATTTTCACTTTGAATTAGAAATTTCAAACTTCTTCGCGAGAATACTTTAGAAAATAGAAAATTTAGCACCGAAGCACTGAAAAACCTCCATTCTATACACACCATTCATAGCGAAAGGGGTTAAACACTATTTCCTCCCACTACGATCAGATAAAACTACTACTAAAGTAAATTGAACGTAAAAAAAAAATCAGCCAAATCGAGCCAAACTAGTTTCGCACCCCCGGTCGTCTCCGATATTCCTCTCGACAATCGTCTCGCCGGTGCAAGTGTTCGCGCGCGCGTTCACCAGATGTAAGAAACGAATCTTGCGTAAAATCACGTGCCGCGTAACCGAGCGTTCTCCTACGGCTGTAAAATGTTTATCGCCGCCGGAGCGCGGAGAAAAAGGGGAACAAGACGGACCGAGGGGGGTGGGATAGGGGCGCGATGGCTCGATCGAGCGCGCTGTAACAGCGAAACGGAATGCAAATTGCGCGAGCGATGCGCGCACGCCTGCCGCTATATACTCACTTTTCCTTCTCGCTGGCTTCCGGCAGTAAAAATTTGACGGCGACGAGACGCTTCCCAACGCTGGTCGTCGTTCCGTACTCCGGGATCCCTTCTGCTTCCGCCACGTATACCTTTATGGGCATAATTTGTTTACGTTTATTCACGTGGAATCGGTGTCGGTCGACGGCCGCCGAAAGAAAAATTCCGAGACCGGGACCGGTTGATTAAACCTAACAGCGCAACCTTATATTACCATGAAAATCATAAAAGAAAAAAACACCCCATGGATCTTCCTCGCAATAAATTCGTCTAATGAGAACGGATGATCTTTGAATTTCGATTATTCGTCGTACTTTCACCGTGAACAGGTGTATTCGCCCTAGCTGGGAAGGTGTTCGTCAACGACGACGGGGAGTCGTCGGACAGGAAGTCAGCTAAACGAGTAACATGCACGACTATGCGTGGCTTGAGCGCGCTCTCAAGTACATATCCGGCGCCTGCGATGCACAGGAATTTTGCAATTTTCTGTCGGCGAACCCGTAACGAGCGTCGTCCACCTCGAAGCTCTACGATTAATTCCGTGCTCCTGTGGCACCGCGGTGCGTCAGATTGACGCGGCAGATTTCCAAGTCGAAAGGACGAACGGTGTCGCGGGCGTGTATGCAGATGCAACGGTCGGCTGACGAGGCCGAAACTCGGAACAGGCCAGTGTCTCTTGGCCGGTCATTAACGGCGTGCCAGCGGCCGGAGAGGAAACAAAAGGGAATTATTAGCCGCTCTAACGCATTCTAAACTGATTATCCTCGACGAGCCAGACGAGGCGCTATTGTGACGGGAAGAATAACAGGGTGGACACTTCGTTAATCGACGTATTGTTGCGCGCACCCGGTGGCGAATTGCCCCGCGTACCGTCAACAAACGGATTGATTTCTCTCTCTCTCTTTTGCTCTGGCTGTCTGTCTGTCTGTCTGCTGTCGAGCATATGGGCAAGGAGAACGAGAGAGTGTGCGTTACGTTTCCGAATCGATGCGGAATCGACGCCGCCACGATGCAGCTACGATGCCTCTGTTGTTTGTCGTTCCCGGGGCTGGTTGCGCGCGGTGCACCGTCCGGTTCGTTCGCAATATGGGCCGTTTGTAATTTAACTCTGCCGCGGCTCGATGCTATTTCAGTAGGTGTTTCCGTTGCTCTGCATTAACGCGGTAAAGCGACACTTTACAAACAGTGAGTGTATTATGATAATGTTGCGGGAATCACGCAGAGACGGACGGTTTGACGTTACAATGCTGCGCTGATGATATGGAAGTAGTATAGCGTTGCGAAACGGGAGATTGCTAATTCTCTGATTCTGTATTGGGTCATGAACTATTCAGGCCCGTTACGTGGTATTAAGGAGCTATCTACAAATGATATATCCCATATTGGTTATCTTTCGAATTAATGCCCACATCGCGAGCTAATCAGTTGGATCTACCTCGTTTTCCATTTAATCGTTTGTACTAAATTCGGGAACTTTTGTGTTATAATATCGTTAATTACGACGTTCGTTAATTCCGTATTATCAATTTTTCCGATGTGGAATTTTTGTATTAATTTTTCTGGAATGTAATTCATTTGGTCGTTCGGAGTGTTAATATCGAACTTTTGTTTCATAGATGCGCTCGCTTTTTAACTTGTTAATTGAGAAAGTCAAATTAACTGGTTATTCGAGTAACTATTACATCGAACGTAATTTAATTTACGTAGAAAGCCTCTGTTTTTAATCAAAGTATATACAGCATCGAAACAGAGTATTCAGTCATACTTTTATCGATTTTTCATTAAATATTCGAGATATGAAATGTATCACCGGGAAATAGATGGAGCAAAATGTTTTCAACCCGTTATTCCCATCGGGAGTGAACCGTGTATCGGTGGAAGATCAAAGTCGGAACAAAGTAGTTTATAACCGGTGTAAAGAGCACTCTCCTCGTGCCCAAATGGGGAAACACGGCAAAAAACTAACGCCGGGGTAATTCGTTATCAAAGTGGACGTGACGAATCGTCGATCGTGGCGACCTGTTCGCGTGTCTAATTTAAAATAGATATCTACTCGGACGTAATAACAATGTCGTTACCGTTCCGAAGGCCCCTTCGGAGAGTTTCGAGAGCA
>NW_017100202.1:0-1391 GCF_001263275.1 Habropoda laboriosa | reverse complement strand
GTCTGCTCCAGACGTCTCTTCAGGGCCGAAAGTACCTCCTGTTGAGTCGGCGACTGAAACAAGAGAAAAGAACAATGCATCGTTCGTTCGTGTGGTATCCGTCGATAATCAACGATCTATGATCACGCTAACCGCGGCAACACGAGCGTGCTTGGTATTAAAGGGTTTCGCGGGGGCCGGTCAATGGGATGAATTATTCCTCGATCCCTGAGCCCGTAAATTCCCCGTGATCTATCACATTGGCCCAACAGACTTACAATAATTTAAGTGGCAAAATTACCGCTATAAATCCGGATCTATCTCTCCGCGCGAAATTTCCTCCCTACGTACTAACCACCCACCCTCAACCCGCTTCGTCATTCATTCTCCGTCCATTCGACACCCCCTCCCTCCTGAAAAGCTTCCTGCCGTCGAAAATCTATTTTGAATAATTTTGATAGGTGTATGCCGGGAATGGTGCTCGTTCGTCACCCCGTGTGCATCGATATTCGATGCTCTCGATTCATCGATGCGTTACAACCTTCATTGTTATCGATGCAAAATGAAATAGACGAAAAAGAACAAAAAAAAAAAGGGGGAGAAAAATAGAAGGAGACGAAGGGAGAGACGAAAGCAACGAAAGGACCAGTCGAACGTGACGGGTATAACTTTCGATACGGGCCATTGTAAAACTACATCGTGCCACCGATAACCTCTCTCTCTCTCCCCCACCCTGGCGCCGCACTGCATTTTCGAAGGACGCCCCCGTTTTTGGTCTAATGACGGATCACACGGGGACAATGATTGGCGCCGCTACGATGCGTCAAGGCCAGGCTCGACGCGCCGCCACCCCGAAATGTTTTGACTGTTTCGAGTGGCGCTGTCGGCTGTCAATCACGCGCAGACGTTCCGACGTAGACGACCACTTTCAGAGCATTGTGCTCGAATCAATCTGCCTGCACGCCGCGGAAATCGTGCAATCGCCCCCCAAATCGTTCTGTCCAGGAGAGACGCGTGTGCGTCTTCGCGCAGGCAACAGATCAAACTCTGAATGATTCAATATCTGTTCGGTTGAAGGACAGTTAAGTCGTGAAATCTGTAGCCGACGTTGCTTCAATTTTAAATTTTTTCATGAAACATACACTATACAGTATATTCTCCACAAGTGTCAGACCGCAAGGAAGCTAAACCTGACATTCCTAGAGTCAGGGACTACGTTTTTGAGCTTCGCGCCCGCCTTTGTAGTTTGCCGAACGTAGACAAGGACAACGAATAAAAGATAAGCATGAAACGTGAGTCGAGGCAACCAAGCCATTTAAATATCAACTTGTTTAATTTTACGTTTTTTAATCCCAAAATTTTTCTTAACATATTGATGAGATTTTTCTGATGAAAATGACATAAAACACGAC
>NW_017100201.1:0-209 GCF_001263275.1 Habropoda laboriosa | reverse complement strand
GTAGTTCAGTTTCCATTCGTTAAAACGTTTTACGTGGCGAAACATGCAAAATAAAGAGAAAACTTTCGTTTGCAGTCCTGCATACCGTGATTGTAGCTAGAAAACAGCAGTGTCTCATTTTATATTAGTCAAAACACGTTTTACATGGTGAAACATGCAAAATAAAGAGAAAACAGTTGTTTGCAGTACTGCAAAACGTCTGCGTCGAG
>NW_017100200.1:2119864-2121829 GCF_001263275.1 Habropoda laboriosa | reverse complement strand
GCCTTAATTTTTTAATTAACAGACATGTTAACCTTTAATTTTCTTGAAACAAGAGAAAATGGATTTACACCATTTTCAAAATAAACGGTCCAATTTGCTGCGTTGATAGACACTCAGTTCACTCTTTTTTGGCATATTTCAAAAACTTGCTATTCTTCAAAATATTAACAGCAAAACTAAAGACAATCTGACTTATGTTACCAGCGAGTACTAACAACAAACTATGACTACAGATAACGAATCTTTCACTTCTTCAATAATCCCAACATAAAAACCTTCTCAACTGTTCTAAAAATTCCTCCGAACCAACAAAAGAAACTGCGACCAACAGAAAGGTTTCGAAAGGAAAACAGTCCTCGCAATAAGTTGCAACAATAAAAGATCCCAAACACTTTGGTCCAAGGCTGTAATATCAGTCGTCTGTTTGCACGCCTTCAATCGTTTTCGTTTCAGTGTTCCCAGAGTATTAGAGTCCGCAGGGTGTGTTTCTCGTGTGAAACACGTGAAATTAAGTGAAACGGTATATTTGAAAAGGACGCCCTAAAAATACCGCTATTGCGGCTCATTTCGAACAGAGTAACGCCACGCTATCAATAAACAGCGTGTTACGAGCGAATCGATTTTCTCATTAGCGGCAGTGCATCCCTGTCGTGAGAGGCAAGGACGAGATCGCGTGTCAAGAGAGAAAGAGCCAGGAAACATTGTAAAAATCGTCTATCGAACGGAACCCAACCGACCCTCGTCTCTCCTCTTCTACAACGAGCCTACGAAGCGACGATTCGACCGCTCGATGAATTATCGAACGCGTCAGTCTTCCTGACGTACTCAAGACGGCCCCGGGAAAATCCCTGACGAAACGGTTTTAAATATATACACACAGACCCCACCCCGATCGCTGTCCGACTGTCGATCACGTTTCATCAACGGTTACAGAAACGTAAAACGTAAAATACAGATCCTATCCACGCGGTTACGCACGCTTGTAACATCACTTTTAAACGTTTCCAATTTTTCCACCTTCTTCTTATTCTTCTTCTTATTCCTCTTCTTCTTCTCCTCTGTTCTCGTATTTATGGATCATTCTCGGGCACAACATCGATATTCAAGAACGAAGAGGTGTCGCGGCTACGGCATATTTTGCAACAACTGTGAAATTTTGTAATGTAGAACTCCGGAGGATAAATTGACCGCGATGGAACCACCAACGCCCGGCTGTTCTCACATAAATCCTCCTTGATCCGCGAAGACATGATATTTCGAAGCTGTGTTTTAATTTCGATCGAGGTGTAATCGCGCGCCGCTGCTACTCGAGAGAATTCGCGAGCCTTCACACGAACGATACGAGTATTGTTTTTTTTCTTGAATGAAGAGTATCAGGTTCGATCGGGATAGCCGTTGATTTACAGTTTTACAAGCGAGTTTTACAAAAAGGAATGATTTACCACTGTCAAAATGTCGCGCGGACTTGAGAAATTGGAGGACAAAGGGGAGTGGGGGCAAAAAAGCAACACAAGTTTGGCGGACATCTCGTCTTTGTGTATGTTTGTCGGTTCGCATAATTCCTGAATGACTTTGTTCCAAGGAAAAAGGGGGATGATTGAGGATTCTGTTAACACGGTTCCAAAACATCGGTCAACGACCCAACGCGTTGCAACAAATGAATATCTTTTTAGTTTAGAATTGAACTTCTCGTGTTTTCTGTGTGAAAATTATCGCGATAAATTAATCGGTAGAGCAAACGAGGGAAATTGTGAAAATAATGTAAATTAATCGAATCGAAATTGTAGAACTGATCGATCGGTACACGTGCAGATGGTTGTTCTTCTGGTTGCTAAACAATTAAGAGAAGTATTTTCTCGTTACGTTACTTCTGGTCCGTATTTAACCTTTACGACGGCGCGTAAAATCGCGTGTAAAACAGCAGCTCGGCAAAAATTGCACGGGATTATTACATTTTCATAAATT
>NW_017100200.1:2100761-2119833 GCF_001263275.1 Habropoda laboriosa | reverse complement strand
TGCAAGACGATCGGTTTTATTTCACTTGTACATGCGCCGCGCGGTGACCGAAGTTTTCAGCGTGGAACTACATTTAAGTTGGCAGATTTATGAGCCTCGCGGAAATTATACTCGGGATCGTACAACCCCTCTGCAACGTATTATCGAATATGCCTTTTTAACGCGTCAGAAATGTACAATAACGATGTGCCGATAATAGAGACTTATGGAAAATGAAAAAAAAAATAATACTTCTATATTTATTTTCACAATTTCCTTCCTTCAAATTTCTTCTATTAACATTAGAACGATGGGCTGAGTCAAAATAATTTTAGTGACTTTACAAAAGCGAATTTTTAGGTAATTTAACATGTGATTGAAAAATTGGATTTATATCGATACGAATAGAAGTATACACTTCCGTTTATAAGTATTTCAACACTTATTGAATGTGAAGCATACAGAAAGCTGGTGAAATCTATCGAATTCTAGTGAAAGCTATTAAACTCTGCTGAAATCTACCGAAATCTGCTGATTTCTATTAAAATCTACTGTATTCTACTGATGTCTAGTGAAGTCTACTAAATTTTAGTAAAATCTACTGAAGTCTACAGACGTATACTGAAATCTACTGAATTCTACAGACATCTATTGAAATCTACTAAAATCTACTTGCTGAACATAAATCAAGCCTCATAGTCATCACAATTCCAATACAAAATTACTTGTCACACAAAACTCATCAAAAATTTGCTAATAATCTAAAAAGAAAAGTGATTCATTCTAAAACCTCAAAGTATAATAACAACAAATATACGACACTAACTTTGACGAAGGAATATTATCTAAATCATGTAACACTTTCTGCACGAACACAATACGTGTCCTAATACTTATAAACAGCACTGTACGCTAAAAAAATGCAGCCAAAAATATTACAAACAATAATACCAACATCGAACATTCACTTTTCTCTCTAAAAAGTTACCAACGGGTCACTTCTGACCCGGACAATCGTTCCATTGTTAAATCAACGAAACAACTAAACAGTTGCAACAAAACAAAAAAAAAATAAATAAATAAACCAAAAATGAATTCTCTTACCGATAATATGGTGGTACTTCTCGACGAACTGAGCGGTGCTTTGAATTCCCATGAGTGCCACGTCGATGTTGGTATACCAAGGTGCGGAATATCGTGGCTCCGACTCGACGCAACTAACACCTGACATCTGCTCGATCGTCACATAATTCCCGTACGGTTTTTTACCACTGTACACTTTTCCGCGAAAGACCGGCACCGTCTCGATGATCGGCGACTCGCTGTCTGACCATACACCGGCCTCAACCACTTTCTCCACTATATCTACTACTCCCGCGGGGGGATTCACAACGCGTCGTCGAGGATCACCTCTCGGCTGGAGAACACTTTCGATCGGGCGCGCGCGCGGATCTCGCCGCACGTAAAAATCGATCACACTTTTATTCTCTCTCTCTCTCTCTCTCTCTCTGGAACACCCGGTTTCGGTGTCTCGACACACCGGAGAGATCGAAGAGACGCGCGTGGAAATACGCTTCACCCGTACTTTGTTCCGAGCACAATTGTTGCTTTCTCGAGATCACGATAGTGTGCAGAAGTTTTTCGACGGCTATCCTTCACCACCGTTTCCTGTAATTCAAATATTTGTGGTCAGACGTGGTTGTGTGCAACGCGATACTCCCGGCGCGTGCAATTTATACAACTTTCGATCACTGGTTCGATAGGTATCGGAACGAGAGAATCGACGATTTACTTCTATCTCGATCGATAACATTTTCATCGATTTTTTTTTTTTTTTCATATAGACACAACGTTTCTATAGATAGAGGAGCCGTGCTCAATTGTAAATTTCTACACGGACGGTGATAAAAGTTTCGAGACCGAAGACTCGTTGAGAAGAGAAGAAGAAGAGAAGAAAAAAAAACAGAGAGAAAATGGGAAGAAAAAAAGTGTAAACGTGTGTATAGAGAAAATGTGAGAGATTCGTTAAAATATGAGTTTAAGCGCGTGTACCTACGAGAGTCGTAAAGGAGCACACGTAAACTGGGATCTCGCTCTGCGAGAATAGAACAATATACAAACGGGCCGGGGCACACGCTGCGCGACGCGTTCCGTGAAATTGATCAAGGCTAACACATCCCGCTAACGATCATGGAATCCCTTTGAACAACCCGAGATCCCACACGGTTACTCAGCCTCGCGTGGCGTTTTGTTCCCGTTACAGTGAAAAACACGCGGGAATTCCGCAAGCGGTCTACCCCCGCGGGTTAATATAACAGGCGGGGCGAAACAAAGGAGAGAAGGGCGGAGGGAGAGGGACCGTTTCAACAAAAACACGCTTGCGCGGTTTAATGAAGTGCTACTGGAAACATTGCCCCTTTGATCGCCCATTTGTACCCGGCCGTGCCTTTGTGTACAAACTCGCGCCTCTCTAATATCACCCCGCATTAATATACAGCCGCGTGCCGCTCCGGTGAAAACGTCGTCGCTCTTTACGAAAATCAGCTTCTCTCTCGCCCCTTGTAAATTCGCCTTCACTTTCTCCCCTTTCGTTCTTTCCCTTGCAAAAATCAGCTTCTGTCGTCTGTGTTTCTGATTTCTTTTTTTTCTTTTTGGTGCAACAAAGTGGAAACGTCGTCGCTTTTCATGAAAATCAGGTTCTCTTTCGTCTCTTGTAAATTCGCCTTTAATTTCTCTCTTTCCTTTCGTTCTCAAACTCAGCTTCTTTCGTCTATCTTTCTGATTCTTTTATGTTGCAACAAAGTGAAAACGTCGGCGCTCTTTATGAAAATCACACTTCTTTCGTTTCTTGAAAATTCGCCTTTACTTTCTCTCTTTTCTTTCCTTCTCTTTCGAAAATCAGCTTTATTCGTCTGTGTTTCTGATTTCTTTTTGTCGCTCTTTATGAAAATCACACTTCCTTCGATTCTTGAAAATTCGCCTTTAATTTCTCTCTTTCCTTTCGTTCTCAAACTCAGCTCCTTTCGTCTATCTTTCTGATTCTTTTATGTTGCAACAAAGTGGTAACGTCGGCGCTCTTTATGAAAATCACACTTCTTTCGTTTCTTGAAAATTCGCCTTTACTTTCTCTCTTTTCTTTCCTTCTCTTACGAAAATCAGCTTTATTCGTCTGTGTTTCTGATTTCTTTTTGTTACATCAAAGTTGAAACGTCGTCGCTTTCTATGAAAATCAGCTTCTCTCGTCTCTCGTAAACTCGCCTTACTTTCTCTCCTTTTTTCTTCTCTTACGAAAATCAGCTTCTTTCCTTTCCATCTTTTCTATCGCTACAAACGTTTTCTAAAGAAAACGGATACCAGAGATCTACCAACCGAAGCTACTTTCACGATCACTTCGTTCCGAATACACCAAAAACCAGGGAATCACCGAGAGAGATCTGTACGCTACATGGAAACAACCGTAACACACTCTCTATCTACTCGACACTGTGTTTAAAACGATCACGTTTGCACGTTAAACAGCTAGAACACCATCCGAAATGATCAAACTACACGATCCATCCGAGACCCCGTTGATTACCTCCTATTTTTACGACTCTCGTGTCCCTCGTGTAGTACACGCGTGCCTACAGCTGACACGGGAGTATCCTTTCAAGGAAATCACCTTCTGTAACCGAATATCGCACGCACAGCGAGCAGGCAGGCTGGTCAGCGCTGGTAACGCGACGCGCTGTCAAACGCTACTAACGCGATACACCCGCGTAAGTACGTACCCGTGAACTCTATAATAAATCATCCGCGTGGAACCCGTGTGCACTCGTGACAAGCGGGAACGAACGCGACACGACCGGCACCACGTGTCACCTGGAACACAAACACAGGCTTGATCCAACGAATTCAACACGAATACAGGGTAAACTCGCCGCTGATTACAATCGGAACGAACCGTAATTCTCTCTTTTTTTTCTTTCTGCGTTGTACCGACAAGTGTATAGATTGAGAAAGGAACGAACTGGGATAGGATCACGTTGCACACCAGTAGGTAACGCGTCGCGACGTACGACTAAGTAAAAGCTCGTTCTTCTCTAAAAGCTTTGCACTACAGAGTTGGAACTACCAACGAACGACTACGACGGTTGTTGCGAGGACGGTGCACGATCAACGACTGCTGAAAGGGAGAGCGCGCACTGACTGGTTGGACCGATAGCCATTGGCAGAGCGCTGGGACTCTCGTGAGCTTATTTTAAAACCGCTGTCCTTCCAACTCGAGCGACCGTCCTGCGGCACGCTCGTTGTAAACGCCGCGCCGCGCCGGTACCGTGTAATCGGGCTTCTTGGCAGGCCTGTGGCAAGTGTCAACCGAGCACTGTCGCCTGCTTCCATGGAAGGAGCTTCGCAGATGCTAGCTGGAAGGTTTTCTCTGTCTAAAGTCGCGAGAAGAGGGTGACAAGCGTTGACGGAGCTGGAGGATTTCGTCGAAGGACCAACGAGTTTTGGGAAATTAGAGGTTGCCGCGTGGGTGGATATTTTATCGTTTTGTTTCTTTCATTTATTAGGTCGTATAATGTGAAGTTTTTAAGTTTCCAGGGGAAAATTGTTTTTTTTTTTTAAATTCAGATTAACATTTCCTTTAACTTCACTAACAGTAGCTTATCCAGAATTGGATGTAGGAGAATACCTTTCGAAGATAGGAATATTCTATCATTTCTTTTTATTTATTAGATCGTGCAATGTTAAACTTAAAATTTTTCAGGGAACAATAGTAAGTGTTTTTTTTAAATTGACATTAACATTACCTTTACATAGACTAACAGTAAATAGCTTATCAAGAATTGGATGTGGGAGGATGCCTTCTGAAGATATAAATATTCTATCGTTTTTTTTAATATTTATTAGGTCGTATAATGTAAAATTTAGAATTTTTCAGGGAACAATAGTAAGTGTTTTTTTTTAAATTGACATTAACATTACCTTTACATAGACTAACAGTAAATAGCTTATCAAGAATTGGATGTGGGAGGATGCCTTCTGAAGATATAAATATTCTATCGTTTTTTTTATTATTCATTAGGTCGTATAATGTAAAATTTAAAATTTTTCAGGGAAAAATGATGTGTCATTCAGGGAACAATAGTAAGTGTTTTTTTTAAATTGACATTAACATTACCTTTACATAGACTAACATTAATAGCTTATCAAGAATTGGATGTGGGAGGATCCGTTCTGAAGATATAAATATTCTATCTTTTTTATTATTTATTAGGTCGTATAATGTAAAATTTAAAATTTTTCAGAGAAAAATGATGTGTCACTTTTTTAAATTCACATTAACATTGCCCTTAGATTGAGTAAGAGTAGCTTACCAAGAATTGTATGTGGGAGGATGCCTTTTGAAGACACGAATATTCTATCATTTTCTTCGTTTTATTTATCAGGTCGTATAACGTGAAATATAAGTTTCAGGAAAGAAGGAAAAGTCTTTTTTTAAATTCACATTAACATTGCCTTTAAATTCACTAACAGCAGCCTACCAAGAATTGTATGTGGGAGGATGCCTTTCGAAGACACGAATATTCCATCAGTTTTTCTTATTTATTAGGTCGTATAATATGATTTACAAAATTTTTCAAACAAGTATGAAAAGTATTATTTTTTTAAATTCACATCAACATTGCTCTCAGATTCACCGATAGTAAGTTACCAAGAATCGTATGAAGTCAACTTGAAGAAAACAGAATCTTTATCTCTCGAATAATCACTTGAATTTGAGAATGATTAAAAATTGGACATTTCACATTTACACGACATAATACAGTTAGTGTGAAAACTGTTAGTATTCGTACACCAACAATTTTCAAATTTGCATTAAATTCGCAAAAATTCTTTGAAATTCTCCTGCACGAATTATATCAGAAGGAAATTTACGCGACACTATACTATTATGCAATGGATGATGAAGAGATTCTCAAGTAACGAAAAAAAATACCTGCGGTTTTTCCCTTCGTTAAATAATTGCTGAAACCTCACTCACACGTATTTTCAGTTATCTGATACAACAGTAATCATTTGATAATAAGACATTGTCAACGTGACTCACGTGGTTGTTTACAATTTTCGAGGGAAATTTACTAGGTTAACTGAATGGTGCAAATAGAAGTATAAATAGAAACGAAGTACGCTTGAATTTTACGCTTGTTTGTTCCGTTTTAATTCTTCATTAAACGGTGCAAAATTCTTCTTCAGTTATCTAATATAACACTAATCGTTTGATAATAGAATTATCAACGTGATTCACGTGGCTGTTTTCAGTTTTCCGTGGGAAATTTACTGGGTTAACTGAATGGTTGCAAATAGAAGTATAAATAGAAATGAAGTACGCTTGAACTTTACGCTCGATTGTTGCGTTTTAATTCTTCATTAAGCGGTATAGAATTGTTTACCGACTGCTCTACACCGATTGTTTTGATCGACGCGGTAGTCGATGCGAAATAAAAATAACGACCCACATGCTGCCGTAGGTAACGTGTCACTGTTCGAAACCCCGTATCGACACTGTGTCATCGAGTTTCTTGGCAGGCCTGAGATTCACGCGACGAAACGTGACGAGTGTCAAGTTGACGATGGCCGCGTGATTCTACAAATTGCAAATGACTTTTCGCATCATTTACGCGAAACGTAGCAAAAAGGGCAACGAACAGGCGCTACGAGGAATCACAAAGCTACTCTAACGAACAATCTCTGAATCTTCCCTCCTTGAAATTCTTTCATTTCTTAAATAGCTTAATTCGACTTACGTGAAATACTGGCAAAAAATATTTTAAAAATTGCAAATGATTTTTCGTATCATTTATACGACATTTCGAGGAATTTCAACTTATTCTAACGAAGAATCTCTGAATCTTCCTTGAAATTCTTTCAATTTCAATCTTCGATCGCAGATAATAGCTTAATTCATCTTACGTGAAATTTTCGAAAGAAATATTCAAAAAATTGCGACTGATTTTTCGCATCATTTACGCGAAAGATAGCAAAAAGGGGAAGGAATAGGCACTTCGAGGAATTTTAATCTACGTTAACGAGAAATCTCTGAATATTTTTCTCTAAAATTCTTTGTATACTCGTTACAAAAAAAGTATCCCTCCTACTTTAATTAAAAATCTCTGAACCTTCTTTTCTAAGAAGTTTGTATCTAATAGAAGAAACTCTTCAATCTTGGATTATACATAATATTTTACTTCAGCTTACGCGAAACATTGCAAAAATTACAAACGACTCTTCAGATCATTTAGGCGAAACGTAGTTACGTGGAACTTCAACCTACTTTAATGAAAAATCTCTGAATCTCCTCCCCCAAAAATTCTCCTGTATCTAATAAAAGAAACACTTCAATCTTGGATTACACATAATATTTTACTCCAGCCTACGTGAAACGTCCCAAAAGTTGCAAACGACATTTCACACCACTAACGCGAAACGTATCTACCAAGAATTTCACCAAATCTAACGAAAACTCTCCAAATCCTCTTCCCCGATATTCTTCTGTATCTAATAAAAGAAACATTCCAATCTTGGATTACACATAATATTTTACTTCAGCTTACATGAAACATTAAAAAAAAAAAATTCCAAAAATTGCCAATGACATTTCAGACCACTTACACGAAACGTATCTGCCAAGAATTTCAATCTAATCTAACAAATACTCTCCGAATCCTTATCCTTTTCTCTCTTCCCCAATATTCTCCTTACATCTAATAAAAGAAACCCTTCAATCGTCTGTCGCAGAAAACTTACCTCCTCCAACTCACACGAAATATTCCAAAAAAAAAGTATCCTCCGTTCATCCTAGAAAAAGACACTCGAGAAACCACTCGAAGAAAAAACTTAATCACCGTCACATTCTTCTTCTTCTTTCTCACTGTTTCTTATATTCCACCTTGCAATAATTTCATACACACACTCACGCTCTTGCACAGAGACACAAAACAGAAGACACGTTAGATAACAGGTATTGGACTCTGAACGATAGAAAACGGCAATATCCGCGTCAATTAATCACGATCAAGTTCACTCGCCTAACGACCAACGTTAACGAGTGAATTTCACTCGTCACGCGAATACCTGCGTTACGCGCGGTGCTCGCATTTAAACGTCCATATTTAGAAGCAGTCTAATTATAATGAAGAATATAGAAATAGTGTTCTATAAGCGAGCAGGCCGCTTGGTACGCTCGCTACGCGTTATCTCGTGTAAACTGGCACCGCGGTTAGGCGGGCTTCTTGGCAGACGTTACGCGCGACATAACACGCGCGAAGCGTCAACCTGTCGGCGAATGCAAGACGGATCGAATCGGAAAATGTCACGACCAGTATAAATAACGAAAGGCTACACACACGCCTAAGTACCTACGTGCTCACTTACCGACGGAGAAACGAATTTTTTCTTCTTTCCTTTTTTACCGGTGCACATGGTAAAACGTGCGCGTCTCATTTGGTGGAGGATCGTGAAACGCGCGACGAGCAAAAAGCGCGTCGATTTGCGAATACGTCGGTTCGCTAACTGGCAGATTGTTAACGAGGATTTTTGGCAGGTATGTACGGTGAAACACGATACCGGTGCGATTTGTCGAAAGACACACACGGCTAATTAAATTGAAAAATCGTACCAGTTCCGCGGCGAACGCGAAACCCTGTTAATTGAGGAAATTGCACTTTGTATTCGGGGGCCTGTGCTCCGCTCGCGAACGAACGATGTCGTTAACTTTTATGGGAGTGATTTGTGAAACGGGGACGGAGATGTTGAGAGATTGAAGCGAATTGAAAAAGTGAGGAAGAAATTTCTGTGTCGAACGTGGTTTTATTAAGGTGTGCGGTGAAATTTTTAGGATTCTGGGTGGAGTGGAAGAATTTCTCTGGCGTACTGATTCGAAATTGTGTCGAATGTCTGGAATGTTTAGACTTTTTTTTTATGTATATACCTTAATCGAAAGTTCTTGCAATCTGATTCAAGGAACTTCTGTTACATACACCACCGGCCACAAGTTTGGAATCACTGTGCGTTGCAATTTGCACAAAAATTTCCAGAAAAAATTCAGCAGCCTTTGGAAGTTTTTATCACTCAAATCAATCGATATGAGATAAATTAATAAATGTAGAGTTTAGATAAACTTCAAGTCTATAAAATATTAGTAGCAGATTCAGTATTGCTGAAAACTGGGAGATGATTCCAAACTTTTGGCCGGTAGTGTATCTACTGGACTTTCATTATTGGAGATTTTTTGTGGGAGATGCCAAAATTTGGACGGTTAAGTGGTGAGAGTAATCAGAGTAATAAGATAAATGAGAATTCAATGGGGTATATCTAGAAATCCAAAACAGACGGTACAAATTGCTCACTAGTAGACATTGTCAGAAGGTATTACAAACTAAAGAGAGTAAAAAGAACAGGAAGAAACAGAACGCTAAAAGGGAGACCAAAAAATACTTCACAAGGAGTACAGTGGACAATCTGAAGTAAAATTTGAAATTAAAATTTAAGGACCAATAACGATAGCATTGAATATGATAGCGACAACAGCAAAAAAGGAATAGAAAAATATTAGGTAAATACTAAATAACAAAAATGATCGATAAGGGTAATACACGATAAAACAAAGACGCAAAATGGAAAGATAAGAATCTTATCTTATCTTATCTTTCTTTTAAAAAAGATAAAGAAAAATTGAGTGTAAATTATAAGTAAGATTAAAAAAGATATCTATAATTTGTACTCGATTTCTCTCATGTCCAAGTAAATGACACTCCTCAAGAAAGAAGTTCAAAATTGCAAGTAGTAAAGTAAAATTGCAAATTCACAGAATCTCCCTCTAAAATTAAGAAGGCTAACTTTTTCTGGTGTCCAAATAGATGAACCTCCTCGATAAAGTACAATACTCAAATTGAAATAATAGCCGCGATACGCGTTCTTTAAAACGGTAAAATTGCAAATTCCCAGAATCCCCCTTTAAAATTAAGAACGCTAACTACCCAGCTGATTTAAGCGATCCAGTCGTGGAAAGGAGTCGCGTTCGAAGATTGATCCCCCGCTTCCTCTAACCAGACATTCGTGCCCGCGCGACTTTGATCGCGACACGCCAAGACAATAAACCCTAGTTCCGCGAGAGTTTATTATTCGTCGAACGTGTTCGTTCGCCGGTAGGCCAAGCGGGTTTTGAAACGAAGATAATAAATGTCGCGCCTATGCTGGAGGCTTGGAAGTTCCGCGAAATCCAAAAATGCGACACCGGGGCATATCGAACCCGGTGTTTCTTGGGATTTTGAACCGGCGCGGCGTACACGGCGCCTTTGCACCGTCTAGCTGGTGATGATCTTCCCCGAACAAAGAATGCGTGAATCAGTTCGCTAGTCGCAGGAACCGCGACAAAACCTGAGGACGTTTCGCGAAACGGTGAACGTTCTTAACGTAACGACCTGCGAAGATGAGAATTGAAGAGAATGACGATCTTTTTTTTTTTTCGAAGATCTTGCATACTTGGAACGTATCCTTGGAAATATTTTGAAAACGAGGTAGGTTGATTCTGGGAAATATTTTAACAGTAAAATAGAGTGACAGGTGTACGCTCTATTTTACTATTGAAACAGTTCGTAAGTATTAAAACACTAATTGAATGTGGAAGAAACTTAAATAGTCGTTAAAAAATTATTAAGATCCAGAAAAAAATGATTCAGTCTGGGCATGAAAATTAGATCCTAACAGTGATCATGTCACACCAAGCATTCACACGAAATTGAGTTTGTTGCAGGTCAATGAACTCGTCTCGACAATGACTTTCGTATAATATAAAAAGGAATTATAACTATCGTTAAAAAAAAATTGTGATACAGTCGTTACACGAAAACCATTGCAAATTTAAAAAATCCTATGGACAATTCAAATGGTTTTAAAAGGTGAATAAGATGGAAGAAAAATTTTTTTTTCAGGATCACCTATGCTTTTCTATTTGAATGTATATTTTTTTCTCCTGTATGCTCATTTAAATATTCACAATAATATGACTTTACATGACCCTGAACTCTAAAATTTTTAGTCAAATGTGAAACTTCCTTTCATTTCTTGCCATTTCTTCCATGAAAAAAAATTTCTTCCATCTCATTCGCTCTTCTAATAATTAGATGACCTGTTTTACGTGGTCCACCCTGTATATGTTCTGTGTGTGAAATATGAATGTTACTCTTGAAGATTTTGACACACAAATACCAAACTTTTTACAAACGAATCGCAAGTAGTTTCGCGTTTTGGTAATCCTGTATGTATAATACAATCAACTCATCGCATCTCGAGTATGATCTTGATGATCGTTCATCAGCACTTCCATAATGTTCTAAGAATCATTTCAGTTCGTTGGCTTAATAAGAGCAGTACGTGCTGGGAATATTTAACAACACTTTCTACACGTACGGTGAAACAAGTGGTACAACCTAAACTTAACCACTGACATGAAAGTATCATTTAACTGCTTCCTCTCTTTTTTCTACCATTTTTACACGTCAAATTTGTCGAAATAACAAAAAAATACTTTCAAGAAGCGTACGACGAACGTGAAATATTTTGACTTCTTTTCTTACAATTTCTACGGGTCAAATTTGTCGAAATAACAAAAATACTATCGAGAAGCGTGCAAGCAACGTGAAATGTTTCTACTTCTTTTCTTACAATTTTTACGAATCAAATTTGTCGAGAAGAAAGAAGATTGTATTTTCGAAAGTACGACGAACGTGAAATATTTCCACTTCTCTTCTTGAAATTTTCACGGGTCAAATTTGTCGAGAAAAAGGTATTTTCGAAAGCAAAGAACGACAAGCGTGAAATATTTCTACTTCTTTTCTTACAATTTTTACGGCTCAAATTTGTCGAAACAAAAAAGAATAGTGTAAAGAAGCGTACAACGAACGTGAAATATTTCTACTTCTTTTCTTACAATTTTTACGAGTCAAATTTGTCGAAAGAAAAGAAAGAAGGTATTTTCGAAAGCAAAGTACGACGAACGTGAAATATTTCTACTTCTCTTCTTACAATTTTCACGGGTCAAATTTGTCGAGAAAAAGGTATTTTCGAAAGCAAAGAACGACGAGCGTGAAATATTTCTACTTCTTTTCTTACAATTTTTACGGCTCAAATTTGTCGAAACAAAAAAGAATAGTTTAAAGAAGCGTGCAACGAACGTGAAATATTTCTACTTCTTTTCTTACAATTTTTACGAGTCAAATTTGTCGAAACAAAAGAAAGAAGGTATTTTCGAAAGCAAAGTACGACGAACGTGAAATATTTCTACTTCTTTTCTTACAATTTTTACGGCTCAAATTTGTCGAAACAAAAAGGAATAGTTTAAAGAAGCGTACAACGAACGTGAAATATTTCTACTTCTTTTCTTACAATTTTTACGTGTCAAATTTGTCGAGAAGAAAGAAGATTGTATTTTCGAAAGCAAAGTACGACGAACGTGAAACATTCGCACAACTTCTCTTCTTACAATTTTCACGGGTCAAATTTGTCGAGAAAAAGGTATTTTCGAAAGCAAAGAACGACGAGCGTGAAATATTTCTACTTCTTTTCTTACAATTTTTACGGCTCAAATTTGTCGAAACAAAAAGGAGTAGTTTAAAGAAGCGTACAACGAACGTGAAATATTTCTACTTCTTTTCTTACAATTTTTACGAGTCAAATTTGTCGAGAAGAAAGAAGATTGTATTTTCGAAAGCAAAGTACGACGAACGTGAAACATTCGCACGACGCACCGCTATTATTTCGTCGATGGAAAGAAAAGTGCGCACAGTTGTTGAGAGTTATTATTTGCGTGAAAAAATTGAAAAGGAAGGAGGACTCGACAACGTTTAAGAGGCCTGACGTTTACGCGCATGAATCTCGGTGGTTGTCGCGCGACCGTAAAAACACGAAAGAAAACAGGAATCACGAGGAATTAATTTGACTGTAGGATGGTTGGTAACGATGCGAAACAGTCACTTTACGTCCGAACCGAAATGCTTCGTTGATCTTCTCTACTTTATGGGAAAAATTTGCGCACCCTGTATATCCACGATTCTCTTCAGATCCGTTAAAATTCTCTAAATCAACTGTATTAAGCGGATGTCGCGTTTAAATTCTGCAACAAATTCGCCAACACCGGACTCGAACGTTTTACTGGGACAAACAAGCGTAATTCTCGTCCTAAATAACAATAATAGCAACGATTCGTCTTGGTGACATGAAACTTGGTGGCTCGAAACAGGAGACAGAGAAAGAGAGAAATTGGGAGTGGAGATCGTCTGCTTAACTAATTTTCATAAGGTGACCGAATTTTCCAATTCGAAATTCGGCACACCCCGTGAATGTTCGGGAGAAGGTAAAAATATAGCGATGAATTTGTCCAAATTTACACAGAATATGAAGATCTCGACAGAATGAAAGCTAATTTCTGAAGAAAGGTAATGTAAAATTATCTTTTATCTTAAAAGTGAACAAACTATCAGGAATTTTAATAACTTGACTGAATACAAAATAAATTTTTGAATGATTGATGATGATTGATTAGCTTGGATTATTGTTGGTTTTTGTATCATAATTAGTCAATTTTACCATGGCACGATGTTTCACTCTATCTTCTCTTTTTCTCTGATAAAATTGAAGTAAGTACACTCTTCACGCTTTTGTAAATTATTTTATCGAGGAAGTCTTTAAGGATCACATTAGACAAAATTTTGTAAAACTAACGTCTTAAAAGATCTTTAAAGCAATTCAGTATGAAAAACGAAAATTGGGAAATATTTGATCGCCTTACCAATCGATCAGTAGTTTTACGATATTTTGTCAAGAGAGGTGCTCGAAGACTTCTTACGAAAATGTGAAGAGTACACTTCCATTTTATCACAGAAAAGGAAAATGGTAGAGACAAACGTGGAACAATGGTAAAGTTGACTAATTATTTACCAATAATCATTTGCAACCAAACGCGCAATCCTTCCAACCCAACCTATCACCGAAAATTTCGAAATTTCTTTCACACTCAACCAAATTCTCACAATTCGCGGCACTTTTGAAATTTTTTAAATACCCGTCCGACCAATCATCGAACATTCCAAAACCAACTGACGAAACTAAATAAAAAACTCAACTAACCCGTCTAAAATCACCACAGAAGAGAAAACGCCTCTCGGTTACTCCATTTCCCCGTTAAAATACACTCGAGAAAAGAATCGATCTCGCGAACGAACTCTACCTTCCGCCTGTAATTTTCGCGCTTTGTACGGCATGCTAGCTCGAGAACCTCGTCGTTGGTCCCGCGAAAATTCGCGTCCCCGCGAATTCCCTTCCCCGGTGAATCCCCCTTTCGAACGAGGATTATTTTTGCCGGTGGCGGGAGTGTCGCTTGCGAACGTGTGCCGGTCGAAAGTCAAAACACGGGGGGCCACCCTATATCAAACGTTTAATTGGGTGCTACGTCGCCCGGCGGGAATGTGAATGCTGGTATAAATTTAATAAGACACGCCGGTTCCTCGCCGCGGCGCGTTCTGCTCGCCGTAAAACGCGAATGATTTTTAATTTAACGCCACACCCGCGCAATTTGTCTCCGTGGAGGAGCGCGTATATACGGAGCGTGGAAATCGTCGATCGGGATGATGAAGCGATCAGGCGGGAAAGAATGAAAAGTACGACGAAAGGTGAATTTTTACCATGGAATTATTCATTTTTTATTCGATTGTTTCTTTTTCATTCTTCGTTCGTTTTTTCCAGACGTGGGCTAATGTTTATTTCGGCGATTGTACGATGTTGGATGTTGAGGAGATAGAATCTAGTAGAAGAGGATAGAATCTAGCGTTAATCAGTGCTAATGGGTTTAGCTGCTATTTTGATAGAGTTCGTCTGCTTCCTGCTCGAAGAGGGAGAGACGAGCAGAGGCGACAGTCGGGCCAGGCTACTATCATCCGACTTGCTCCTATACGATTTTAGTTTTCCAATTGCACGGATTTCTAGAAGATGCGTCACGGCTGATTAACGATGTCCTCATACTTGGAATACGCCACTCCCGGCCTACCACCATCTCCCGTCGATCCACTCTGAATCATCCCTTTCCTTCCAGATATAAATAAGGCACTGTTATGTAAGTAAATTAACACCGTATCACGTTCAACGGGAGAGTCGAATTTTCGGAAATTGCTCTGGTAATAACGGGCTTACGAAAAGAACTTAGTCAACGGTTTACAGGGGAAAAAGGTAGGAACTTCGAAGAATTGGATGAAACATCGATGGTATTGGCTGTATTCGAAGTGACGTTGGAAAAAATCGTAAGGCAAATTTTGCGCTATCTTTTACATAGGTCGATCTTTTGGAATATTTCATTTATAAGAGCATTAAATCGTCACGAAAATTCATGTCGAAAACGCAACATGTTCTAACGAAACGTCAAAGATATTTTATAGCGAAAAGAAGTGGAAAGAACTTGTGTGTTTCGTTGAAAGTATAAGGCAGAAAGTTTGAACGCCTTCACTAACTGTAAGCTTGCATCTTATCAAAAATTTGGAATATCTGAAATTCGAGTAACGAAGTATAACGAAGTATCGACTTTTCTAACATTGTACTCTGATACACCTGAAATGTTCCAAAGAATCAGTCTCTGCTAAAAAAAAAAGGAAAAAAAAAAGAGTCACACTTGCAAAAAAAAATCGTATCATAGGATGCTAAACCTTCTTAAACAATGCAAAACTTTCCTCTACGATTTTTTCCTAACTTCACGTGGAACAAACCTATGACTTGTTCCAGTTGCCAGAATCACCCTGTACAATGTAAGAAGAAAACCTGAATTATTTTCGATAATTACGTATGCGTCGTCATTGTACGTGCACGCACGTGTCCCTAACTCGTTTTCCACGGCATGATCAAAGAATTTGTCAGAAGGCAGACGCCTTCTGCGAGCAGCGAACAGCCAGCAAGCTTTGTGTTCGAGGGTTAAAAGCCCCCGAGAGCAAGTAGAAAATAATACACGGATTAATTTGCAACATGCTGCAGCAGTTCCTTTGTCAGCGGGTTCTTTCATCGGACGACACTTCCATGCCCGCGTCCATCGACTCCTTTTTTCTTTCTTTCTTTTTTCTTTTTCTTTCGTTGCCCCTCCCTCCCCACACTTCGGTTGAGTCATACACGGAGCGGAGAATGCAGAACTTCGAAAAAGGACGACGAGCCTCGAGCGGGAGTAACTTAATGTCAGTAACGCCACGTTTTGGCCCGCAACTTCGGTGTCCCACGTGCTGCGCGCTTTTGGTCAAATCGTCGTTGTTGCCTTGTCTTTTATCCGGCAGCTATAATTCTTTCCCCCGAAGAAATTTACGGTGCTACTCTTGTCAACGATTTTTATCGGCTCTGTACACGCCGGTGTCATCCCCCTATTATTTTTCACCCCCCTCTCCTCCTCCTTCTTCTTCTTCTTCCCTCGAAGAGCGAGTTCGTCTTTTTGAGGCAGCGCGAGACCGAGGGAAAAGTGAGACACGGAACGAAGAAATACAGTTCAGCGATAAATTATTGTCACCCTTCCTGACTGCCTCGCGGATTTGATCATTCTTCCGTTTTAGAAAAACTTCTCGAGGGTGAGCGAGAGGAAGTTTTATTCCATCCGGAGTAGTCTTTCTTGGTTGACTGTTTCGTTTGGGGTTATTTTCGATCGTTGATCGAATTGATGGAAGTTTTATTGGTGATAATCGTCGTTAGAAAAATTGAGGAAAATTATTGTATGCTATCAGCAAATTTAAAAGGTGTGGGGTAGTGTTCAGCAATTTTATTCGAAAATATGTGAATGAATTTGGTTAACACGTTGAATGCCGGACCAATTCTACGTAACTTGTCCACGGTGCCGAAAAGAATTTTTTATTCTAATACAACACATTGCAATATGCATAAATAATATGTGAATAGTTGGAAATAAAACTATTTAAACATGCTGTGTGATGCATTAGGTGAACATTTTACAAATTACTACCATTTATTCAAATTAAATGCTTTTACTAATTTTGAGACCACCGATCACCCCCGCGGCACTCAACGTGTTAATAATGTTCTTTAACCCTTACATTGCTGTTGACGCCTGTAGGCGCTTTGAAAATTTACTTACACTCTACTGTTCGCGTCTTTTGGCACACTTCTCTTACTTTGTGTTCTTAGATTTATGCCGATTCTCTTGTTGACGTATTCGAACATAGAAATTGACACCTGAGTGAACTTATAACTTCGCTATATTTCTTCCACCGACTATGCTTCATTTACACGGCCTCACTATCCCGTCACGCAATTTTATGTGATGCGATTCGTCGATGTTATCGTGTCGACCAATAATGTCAACAAGTGTTCCCTGTTTCTACAATTATGTTGGAAAAGGTGGACCCAATCCCAACTTTTCATCTCTGCGTAGTACTGTACAGTGCTCAGAAGTTTGCCCGCGGGGCAGCACACGGGCAAGAAGGGCAACTTCGCTTGCCCGCCCGAATCTTCCGCTACGCGGTGCTTTATGATAAGATTCGTCGATGATATCACGTTCGGCCAATAATGACAATTAGTGTGCCTTATTTCTACGATTGTGTTAGAAAAGGTGGGCTTATGAGGATGTGGCCCAATCAGACTTCGTTCCTTCCAAGGGCAAACTCCTGAATATGGCCCAATCACATCATTTCTTCCAGGGGCAAACTCCTGAGTTCTACAGAGTATAGTATAACCCTGACTGAGGTTTTGGAAGGTTTCATCTTAGGTTTCTGTCGATTCGCCTGTCGATATGCTCGATCATAGAAATTGACACCCGAGCGAACTTAGGACCACGCTATACAGGGTCCATAACTTAAGGAGATTACATTCCTCACTGAGAGGAATAGAAAATGTCTAGTCAATATACTAGTCTAGAAAGAATTGATTTTTGTACCTACGTTGACTAGACATTTTTTACCCCCCTCGGTGAGTATTATAACCCCTTTAACACGTTCAGGACGGTGAGACCCACCCATGGATAGTGTGATCCAACGGTGGATCACCACATTTTCAGATAACATACTGAAAAATTAAGTATTAATAATAATACACATTACTGTCATAAGAAACGCTGCCAATAATGAGCGTTTCCTGAACGTGTTAAATTGTGAACCCTTTTTTACACCCACCCTGTATTTCTTCCACCGACTATACTTCACCCACCCCGCCCAACTCTCCCATCGCACAATTTTACATAACCGAAATTTTCAATGTTATCGCTTCCACCAATAATAACGATAACTCTTCCCTATTTCAACAATTATGTCAGAGAAGACGAACCTGTAGGAAAACGCCCCAAAAAAACCGTCATCTCTTCCACAAAACTCCCTTCCACCTCTCCACAGTACCCAAACAAGATTTCGCACAGTGTATACAACGCAACAGTGATTTCTCGAACCCGCAAACATCTCGTTAAAGCTAAAAAAAAATTGCACAATCGTAAAAATCGAAAAGAATGAAGTAACAAACGACAAGGGGATTTGGTAAAAATTCGCGTCACCGTGTGCGATCGCGGTAAAAGTAGGAAGTGGCCGGTGACAAAATCAGTATCACGGGGTGGCATTCGTAGGAGCGTTATTCAGCGGCGACCTCGAAGCGTATCCCATTGGCTGACTGTCGTTGTACGACGAACCGAAGAGAGTTGGTGTGTTCTCTCGTCGACGAACAACGACGTCACGGTTCTATTCCTGGCCGCGTGGACGCAGCGATATCTTTAGAGCAACCATCAGTACAGTCCGTTTCCGAGCTTTCCTTCCTACGAGAGACGAAACGGTTTGCCAGACGATGAAGGAAGACGACAAAAGATGATTCGTTTCCTACCCGTTAGATTCTGTCGTCGTCATTGTATATTCGGCACGCCTATCGCGTCATCGTTTCGAAAGATTCGAACGTTCGCTTGTTACATCCTTTGCGACACCTTCGATCGATGTAACAAAATTCCTCCTCCAAGTTCTCTCATAGATACCAACTTATCTAAATGGTTCGAATAGAAAGTTAAATGTAACGCGATTTTTGCACCAAATTGTACAAAAATTTT
>NW_017100200.1:2096091-2100747 GCF_001263275.1 Habropoda laboriosa | reverse complement strand
ACAAACGAGTAGTTTTACCGTTAATTCCTCGAATTTTCATCTTGTACAAGGATAATTTATACGAAGACTACGATCAAAGGAGAGCTTAAGGTTGCCTGACGAAGAAAGTTGTATATCACTGTCCCGGACGGAATGAACATGAAATTCGCAATGGAATCCATTCCGCCGTGTACGTCTACGAGAGCAGAGAAGACAGCGAGGATTCCGGAAGCGGAGTGACCGAACTTTCGAATTGATGTATCTCTAAATAAAGCGAGCACGACTTCGGTTGTACTGTCGATTGCAGTCGGTGGCCTATGTCTAGCCCCCACATTGAACTATCTGTTGGTCTTGGAGCGCGGCCAATCGCCGCGGAAAAAGTAGGGGTGAGAATAAGATTGATGCCGTGCAACCAACGGAAAACGAATCGTCTCTAATGTGCAAAATCGGCGAAAGTATACAGAGAAATCTCGTGGAAAAAAAGAAAAAGTAGCCAACGGTATTTCACGTTGAAATAACGTAAGGAAGAAGAACGATAGAATCGTTTGTGGTTGGAGAAACTTGAAGAAGCACATTAGGAAGTTATTATTTTTCGTAGGATTTTTTTTTTTCTTTAATACGATTCCATATGTCAGACGGAATATATTGACCTGGAAAATGGATAAGTTCTATTGAAAGTGGCACTAGGCCAAAGATAATAATCTTAAACGAACGGTGCCATCTTGTGTTAATACGTGGCATCTTTGTTTGCGATTGCACGTAAACGCGTGAACAGTATCGGTCTACGACTATTTATTGGGGATAGTTTATTTGCACAGCCGACGTTGCAACTTAAAATCATACGCGCCATCGCTGTTCTCTAGGCGGGAGTTGTACAACCTCCGTTCCCCGTTTGTTTGAACTAGGAGGAATTACTGAACTTTGCCGGGTCGCTAACTGTTGCAATGTTGGAGAGAACGAGCGTGAAAATGTCCGATTGTCGCCAATGTTCGTTTCGATCATGTCGGAATTCAGCCGATTTTAATCGGCGAAATTCCGTACGGTTCTTCCTTGGACATTCGACACGTCAACGTCGTCCAAAATGTGCAGCGTAAAATGACAATACAAGCATATAGATGCAACGTTAATTGAACGAAGAAAACGATCATGTAAATTTTAGCGTTCGATATTTTGGCAATTTTTGAGAGAAATTCTGGCATCGAAGATAAGGACGAACCATGGAGACAATAATTGGAGGACCAAGTGAGAGATACTTTGACAAATAATAAGTAAATTTGATATATACATGGTTTATTTTATTAGATTTTCACTAAAACGATAATATAAAAATGGAGCATATCGTGATTCGGTATCTGTAATAAACTGGTTCCCCGTCGATTTCCCCATCGATTCTTTCAAAAATAAGAAATAGAGGATACAATATGGATCAGTTTATTACGACGTATAGCAAAGATTACACGTGGCCTTCGACCAGGATTAAGCACACGCCAGGTTTAAGCGAAGACGATTCTTGTCGATGCCACAAACGACCCAAAGAAATAAAGCCGATTGAACGTTGCGGAGATGACTACGATTGGAGCCGTACAGGTCCCATGGGACGGCTGTTGGACCCTAAATTGTACCCCGCGAAGACTGGACCGTCTCCAGAAAGTGAAGCAACGAAATTCGATCAGCCGAGCACGTACATGAAGAAAGTAAGTCGGTAACGGTGTGAGGATGTTGTAATTACTACGTCGAGGCGGTACTCTTTCAGTTGGAAGAGAAATACCCTAATCTGTATGGAATTCTACAGAGTACCCCTATGGACGAAGTAATTAAACGCGTTGACGAGGATCGATTGAAGAGCACATACCAGATAGACTATTCTGAGAAAGGTAAATAGCTTAAGAAAGAATCGAAGATGTGTGTATATAATTTACCGAGAGTGAAGTTACGTGAAAATACGTGAATTGAAAAAGGAGTCGTATCCGATAAGGCCGCTAGAGAGACGGGTCATTGACCTTTCACACTGGTCCTCGCTAAACCTCTTATTATTATGTATACAGCTTCTGATCCGAGTCTAATCATCTTCTGCGTCTTAATGTAGGTTTATGTCATTAATATGGGGTTTTTTAAACTTTTCCCTATTCTAATTCTTGGTGTCAACTAAATAATACTATTTGGCAATACCAACACTGCAAAATATCCGGTAAATAGGCTAAAGATTGTAGGGACGGATCAGGAGAAAGACCGTGGGGACCACACAGAGGAGATCCACTGAGAATATACATTACTAATGAGGATCAAGTGAGGGTATTCCCCCACTTTGAGGATCCAATGAGGGTATTCCCCCACTATGTGAGGATCCAGTGGGGATATTCCCCCACTCTGAGGATTCAGTGAGGGTATTCCCCCACTATAAGGATCCAGTGAAGGTATTTCCCCACTTTGAGAATCCAATGAGGAGTTATTCTCCCACTTTGAGGATTCAGTGATGGTATTCCTCCACTATGAGGATCCAGTGAAAGTATTCCCCCACTATGTGAGGATCCAGTGAGGGTATTCCCCCACTTTGAATATCCAGTGAGGCTATTCCCCCCACTCTGAGGATCCAGTGATGGTATCCCCCCACTATTTGAAGTTTCTGCGAGGGTATTCCCCCACTTTGAGGATCTAGCGAGGGTATTCCCCCACCATGTGAGGATCCAGTGGGGGTATTCCCCCACTCTGAGGATTCAGTGAGGGTATTCCTCCACTATGAGGATCCAGTGAAAGTATTCCCCCACTATGTGAGGATCCAGTGAGGGTATTCCCCCACTTTGAATATCCAGTGAGGGTATTCCCCCCACTCTGAGGATCCAGTGATGGTATCCCCCCACTATTTGCAGTTTCTGCGAGGGTATTCCCCCACTTTGAGGATCCAGCGATGGTATTCCTCCACTATGTGAGGATCCAGTGAGGGTATCCCCTCACCCCATAACCAACCGCCATAAACGAGAAATTCGTAAGAAATCCAAAAGAACGAAAATAAAATTCTCCATGTTACCCTATATATTTCTGAAATTTAATATCTCTATTTAAAGCTCTTTCATAAAAACCAGAGTATATACGACTATTATTAAAAAATAAACGTTGCCAGATTTTATTTAAAATTACAATACTTCGTTAAATACAATTTGCAGCGGCTGCGCAAATGGCAGAAGTATACTCTGGACCCTGCACCACCATGAAACACGAAGAAAAACTGGACTGTCGACCCTCTGCTGGGTCTCGGTTAACTAAACGCAAGCGTGACGAGAAAGACTCGAAGAAGAAAACAGGGAAGAAAACGGCCGAAGAAGATTCCCAGGAAACACGACTACCACCGTGGCGATCAGAATATCAAGACAGTATCAGCAAACTGGGTCAGGCGATTGTCAAATCGAAAATGCACACGAACAAGACGGAAGCGCCAGCTTGGGCGACGGCCGTCTGATAGAAATGAATTGTCACACTGACAGAATCTTGCTAAATAAACCATACTACTCAAACAATCCACGTGATTTGCATATACACAATTTTACAACTATCCCTTACTAAACAGAAGCATAAAAAAACAATAAAGAAACCTTTCTCATTTTTCTACTTGCATCACCTATATACCGAAAAAAATTCCGTGAAAAATTTCTTTCTCAAAAAAAAAAAAAAAGAAAAAAAAAACAATGGACTAGGCGTGTGTTATGGCCGTGCATATTCGATTCTAAGCGGCAGGAAGCGTTTGACAACTCGCTCCTGTATCCTCAATCGATATTTAAGTGCCTCAAGGATGTTTCTCGCAGATGAATACAACCATGATCTCCATCCTTGACACGTTTTTACCGTCCATAGGCGGACCGCGGGGCAGTTGTGAACTTAAAAAAGCGACCACGGGGAGAGGCAACGAGTTTCTTGCTCTCCTTTTATATAGGCGATTCTGAATAGAAGCAAGGACGTTGAGATATTAGGCATAAGCAGGACGAGAACGCCGTTGGAAGGATCTTGAAACGAAATTGTGCATCATACGGCGGTTGCATTTCTGCTTAATACACCACCCACGTTTAAAACATTCCACAAGCATGTCCCTAACATCCACCGTATCCCGAGAATCCCATCCATGCCCCTCTGGTTTACGAATACACGAGAAAAATTGCGATTGTTGCTTTTTTTTGTCGCGAGCCAACGATCGCTAACCGTAGTTTTTGCCTCTGCTTTCGACTTCCCTTTGCCTTTCAAAATATGACCTGCTCCTCGGTTGAATAACAGCGTGGTAGGAATACTACGTGTAACAAATAATATTGTTACGAATAGAGGGAATAATATTATAAGAAGTAAAAGGAACAGTAGAAATATCGTGAATATTACAGATAACGAAATTTTCATCGAGTAATATTATTTGTTGAAAAATATGTCCTTAAACGTGTCACGTAGTACTTGATGAAAGTCAAATTAGATGTTACGTAAAAATGGTTTACGAATAAGACGAATGTACAGTCACGAATTTCTTAATTCTCGTAATACTTAACGCTCTGATTTGTATTTTGCTGCTTTTTAACGTTCGTTCAGAATGTAATGATACTATCGCGAAATAAAACGTATCTTTGTCGAGATAAAAGATATTAATCATAAATGTGTATAAATTTAACAGACGCCATGTTTCTTTCCCGCCCACATTGAACTTAT
>NW_017100200.1:2083170-2095303 GCF_001263275.1 Habropoda laboriosa | reverse complement strand
AAAAAAAAAAAAAAAGAAAAAAAAAACAAAAAATAATAAGATTAAAGTAAAACTCGAATCCGAAATCGAAAACCTTGAAGTTGTTCGAGAAACTCAGTGGTACCGTTCGCAGCATGGAAGACAGACAAATTACGTAAAACTAGAAGTTGCGATATAGCGCGCATGAAATTTTGCGTAATAATGCAGAGAACGCTATGCACCCATCGGCAACGTGTTTCGTGGAATAAATTAAAATGACAGCTTTGCCTACGAGTCGCGTTCGTGGCAAACTACCCGACGAGTAATCCCTCTTAACCTAGACCAATTTTACTCCCGTACATCACAAAGAGAGAGAGAGAGAGAAACGTGACGTTTAACGGTTCTCGAATTGTAAAGGTGGCCAACAAGAACGATGGACAATCGTCGAAAAGTGTCGACCCACGCGGCTGCTGCTGCCGCTGCTTCTGGAAACAACTGGACCACGTACCCGAATTCCTCGCGACACGTTCACGCGAACGGTTTTCGAGAGGAGTGCGCCAACGAGCGCCGCGAAGTCAGACTTCCAGGAGGGAGATCTTCCGAGGAAAGTGTCGTCGAGATTGATGAAACGGACGTTAATAAGAATAACGTACGATTGAACAGCGTTTATTTTAGCATTGTGCTTGTGTGCAAGGTGTACGATGACGTAGAAACGTGATGTACATCGTAAGTGTCTAAAAATGAAATTTTTGGAAATGTACAGGCAAGTGGTATTCCCTTTTGTTTGTAAACGGCGTTTCAAACCGCTGCGCATTAATGTTCCCTAGAAATTAAACGTAAAATTAACCTTCTACGAATCTATTCTATCTACCTGCGACGGAACGTGGAAAGATTCTGTTAGATCGTGCGATGTGGAGTGTTACGTGTACAGGGTGTTCGGCGTGACTGTCGCC
Organism: Habropoda laboriosa; assembly: GCF_001263275.1. Lineage (NCBI taxonomy): Eukaryota > Metazoa > Arthropoda > Insecta > Hymenoptera > Apidae > Habropoda > Habropoda laboriosa. Next base: position 2,094,392 of record NW_017100200.1, on the reverse strand, counting down.
ACGATTTTTCAGTCACTTCCGGTAGCGTGAGAAAGAGAATGCTTGAAATAAAAAATCATCGGTGCTCGATCGTCGATAGATTGTAAAACTAAAAATTGGGAAGATGCTATTTTTTTCTGGAAAAAATTGGAAAGATACTATTTCTTCCCCAAAAAATCGGGGTCATATTCGTTTTTTTAAATTACACTGTATAAATTTTTCTACGAAGTATTGTAGGTGACATTGAGAGGAAGTCAGTGACAATATCGGTACATTCCTTCAACAATTATCAGATGTGCCCGAAAAATTGTGACGACCGTTACGTTGAACACCCTGTAGACACTGCCGTTCGTAAGTATTGCGACACTTGTTATGTTCGTATAGAAAGTGTTGTATCGTCTAAGGGGGTGCACCACCCTGAGACGTTTAAAAATAGGTGAAGTTTGGGAATTTTTTTCCTAGGTAACTACTAAACGAAAAGTTTCAATTTTTTCAGAGAAGAACCACATAACGGAAGTGTACATCGCCAGTAATTTAGAATTTTTAGTAATTAGTAATTTCAATTTTAATTTAGACAGTGATTTATGATTTTTAATAATTAGTAATTAGTAATTTTAATTTTAATTTAGACAGTAATTTAGTAATTTTCAGAATTTTTCAACGCTCGAGTAATTATTTCATATTAAACTACTCGATAGCAATTAGCCTACGTCGAATTATGGTTTCGTTAAATTGAATATCTCTCGTCTCTTAGATTCGCAGTTATCCAGATGAGTCGGTCTACGTAAAAGTCGTCCCGAAGCACAATAACGCAGCTCTTCGCGAGAAGTATCAACGATTCAACGGTCATCCGAGCTACAACGTTCCAGAGGCAGTAACGGCGATGCGAAGATTGGAAAAACTGAAAGAGCTGCAAATGAAACGGGACATGACCGAAAGATACTACACTCAAGAGATCAAACGATTGATCGGTGAATATTATTTCGGCCCGAAAGTTGCTTCGCCCTCGTTCAGGCCCAATGGAAGACTGCAAACTTCCAGTTTCCAACCGGAGGATCGAGTAAAAAAGGTAGCCAGAGTGTTGGAGAATAAAGCATTTTTTTCATATGGAATATTTATTCGATCAGAATTCATATCGATAATTCTGTCGATGTTTATAAGTGAAAAATCTAAGAAAATTCTATTTATCGCTAATTTTGTGCAATTATTCTTGCAAAATAGTTGAAAATTGAACCGTTGAACGGAGTTGATAGTGAAAATATCAAAAAGGGTAATAAGAAGTGTAAAAATCTAAAAGACGAAAGTGGTCCAATTCAAAAATCTAAAAAAATTCAATTTATCGCTAATTTTGTGCAACCATTCTCGCAAAATAGTTCGAAATTGAATCGGATTGAGTAGAGTTGATAAACAAAATATTGAAAAATCTAAAAATCTCGAAATATGAAATATACGACCTAGACCACCATACTGGTTCCACCGACTATACATTACCCTTCGAACAGCGAATGCCGGGTCACCAGTGACCCAATCTTTAAATGTCCAAAACAAAATTACAACTCTCCTCTCCTTACATCATAAATATATTTCTCACTTTATTCATAACATATTTACACAATTTCAAACAGTACCCAGTAAAATAAAATAAAATAAAAAAAAAAGAAAGTAGTTTCGCTTGCGTACGAAGAAAATGTTAGCCTCGGGTCATATTTGACCCGGCATCCGCCATGCGTGCGACTATCACACCGTCCGCTCTCCAAGGGTTAAAATATTAACGCGAATCAACGTTAACTCGACAAGAATCTAGAACCGTGCGGCACAATGACGACAATCACACGTCTGGATTGTGGGTGTATTCAAGAGACGACGAGGCCAATTTTCACGACGGCAAAGGGCCGCGTTCAAAGGAGGAATTGCAGCCAATCTCAGGACGAGATTTTTCTGAAGTTGGCTTCGACGATTCCCCAGGAACACTTGCTTTCGTCGTTAGAGCAGCGCAAGGATAAGTACCGCGCGAAGATGAAGAAACGGCTCTCCTTGGATCCGCGGATGTGCCCGAAAATCCCGCCCGCCGGTGATCAAGGGTTCGAGACGGAGAACGAGAAGAGAAACGACACGGAGGAACGGGAAATTTCCGAGCCTATCTCGAGACCAACCTCTCCCTGTCGAAAATTCAGCGATACCTCGGCAACTTCCGTTTAAAACAGAGAAATCTATTCTTTTTACCTAAAGTTACTTGTATTTGTGTGCAATTCACGAAAATATAAATTGTCCCCGATCATGTGCTTTCATTATCCACGTAAATTGTGTAATATCTTGGCCTCCATGCCCAAATACGGAACCGACGAGGGAAAATGCAGAGGGAGCTGTTGGCGTAGTGAGCAAACCCTCGGCTTGCCAAGCCGAAGGTCCCGGGTTCGATTCCCGTTGGGTCCCTCGGTATTTTTCCGTCGTTGGATCCGAAGTACATTAATATAGTATTACCATGAAAAGTTGTTCGAGGCTTTATTATAAACTTCAGAGCCGTTTTGACCGAAATACTCTTACTTCTTTCTCTTCCTCTAAAATCTGCAGATTTTAATGCCAAATTTTCCCTCGGTTCCTATTGTTACGTTTCGCAATAGGCTGGTCGCGAAATGTTAACCCTCCCGACCCAACGGCGGTTGCAGTACTTCGCTTCCTACGGACGACGTGAAATTTAATAGTCCGTTCACGACGGCCAACTTGAAATTCAGCCCTAAACATATCGAATTGTTTATAAAGTATTTGAGACTTTGACAATATTGTGATTTTAATATACCACACTGAATAATTAAGAAAGGAAAGCGGTGACACATTCTCAGAGTCGGTACGCGGTACCGAAGTCGGCCGCATACGACGGCTGGTGAGTCGGTACGCGGTACCGATGTCGGGTCGGAAGGGTTAATTGTCCCTCTTTTTGAGTCAGATCATCTAAGGAATCTACTCGGGATAGGGGACTCAGGTAGTGCACGGTAGATTGATAGTTAACGCACAACTTGCTATTAACCCTTTGCACTCCAATGGTGCTGTTATGGCGACATGGAGAACTTTAATATGTAAAATTCCGGTATTTTTACATTATGAAAATAATGCAAATTAAAATAAGAAATAGAAATAAGTAAATTTATAAGCGTTGATTAAAAATCCTTTCGTTTCTATTTTTCAAAACAAAACTTCGGATTTTTAGAAGTTTCGCTATTAATCTTATCGAGAAGTGCTTGGAGCGCAAAGGGTTAAACTGTGTATTTGAAAACGTGTACAGAGCGCGAAATGTCTGAGCTTGTAGGAAAATTGTATATCGTGTCGTGTGGTGTTCGCTATTTTATAAACTACGTGCGTGTTGTGATTGGTGGTGTGAAGCTGCCGTAGGTGGTGATTGGTTTTTTCGGTGTGTTTGGGGTGTGTCTGGTGGTGGTGCGAAAGTGGGGAATTTGTTCTTACATTTGTTATATTGCTCGGTGATGTCGAAGGTCTGTTTTATTATCTTAGGGCACGTGGTGTTCAGGTGTGAGAGCCTTGGAATTTTTGGGTGTAGTAAAGTAATTTTCGTGCCGGCTAAGACCTCGCTTTTTAGAACGTGCTGGTCTATCGGGAATACCGATGTATTGTTCGGCTCGTCGGTACGGCCGAACAACCCAAGCGACGTCTGTTACGCGTGTAACACTATATATGATTATTATTATACATACTATGAACAGAGCGACGTTGGAACATTTCTGCGGCGTGAAATTATTCCAAGAGGAATTAAGAAACGTGTGAAGTTCTCAAGTTTCATCGTTGGAAAATGAACGAATTCGGATAAAAATCCGCCTACAGCGGATTTTACAGAAAATTTTCGGGATTCGGCGGAACAATTCGATGTAACTGGATTTTTCTCTAGCGATCGAAAATTGCAGAATGAACGATTTAAGGCTGACAACTGAATCTGTAGTAGCGCACATCGGTATCACGTTTTTAAATGCTGTACTACATTACGCGCTTTATAAAGCTGTCGTTGCCATGATCATGCTGATCAAAGAAACGATACTTTGGTTGTTTCGAAAGGTGATGAAATTTCGTAGTGCGACGAGCAACGACGAATCGACGCAGTCGCCTTTGTCATGTAACATTTAATCGTCGTTTCTCGGAAAGAAATTCCTGGTGAGAAAAGTTCCCTCGAAATCTATCGATTTAAATAATAATTTCGGATCGATGTAAAGTACACCATAATTCAAGGTTAAGTTAGGTTAGGTTAGGTTTGCATTACTCCTTAACGCTCCGTAGGCAAACGTAATGTAGTAGAGGCTTTAATAAGTACCCCAGAATTTTTTCAGACTTTTCGAAAGCTTAAAACTGTAAAAAAATTAGACTTGGACAGAAACAATCCGATTTGCCTACGGAGTGTGAAGAAACACAGTTACGGTCATTAATTTCGGGACACTTTTAGAACGGTACAACTTTTTTTTAAATTGAACCAAACGATTTGAGTTTTTTTTTTACAAGTTAGAAGGATTCAAAGAATGTTGAAAAAATTGTAATTTGTGGGAATCGCGGAGAAAATTGTAAGATCATTGTTTACACCTTTCTTTTATCTGAGCTTGCTGTGAAAAATTTAAAATATACGATTTGTAGATTTACGTCAATTATACAGGGTGTTCAAAAAAAAACACTCTGTATTGAGTAGAAAAGCCTTAGTAAACATAGGTCGAAATGTCAACCGTTTCTGAGATATAAACATTTTTGTTTGCTAGCATCATGGCCGACTTACTTGCGTCCATCGCTTGCTTCCCCCTCGATCCCCCGATTTAAACCCTTCGGACTTCTTAAAAGCCAAGTGTATTCCTCGCCGATAAATTTATTTATTTATTCATTCAAACGGGCAAAAAAAAAAAGAGCCCAATAGTACAATGAAATTATACAAAGTCGAATAGTGACAACGCGTAACGCAGTTAATTTCTATTTGTAAGTTTCTTTAAAGTTTGCCTGCAACTGTCCGCATACGTACAGATCCTTGTGATCGGATCATTGAACCCGATCATTGAATAAATGACTTAGAAGAATTACGTAACCGAATCCACCATGCTTGTCAAATAATTCAACAGAGATATGGAATTTTCGAGAGAGTTCGCGACTCAGTAAGAAGAAGATGCCAAGCGTGTTTACAAATGGAAGAAGGACACGTGGAAAATCTTCTGTAAATATCGAAAAGCCAGTAGTAAGTCAATCACGATGCTAGCAAACAAAAATGTTTATATCTCAGAAACGGTTGACCTTTCGACCTATGTTTACTAAGATTTTTTTACTCGGTACAGTGTGTTCTATATACCATATAAATATTGAATGGTTTTTTTGAACACCCAGTATACATGCTGAAAATATCATCCGTTCTAAAATCTTTCAATCAAATGTGCAACCTCCTTTCATTTCTTCCCATTTTTTCCCGTAAAAAAATTTTTCTCCCATCTTTGGAATCATTTAAATTACATATAAAAATTTCCTCGTACCTCCGTAGCTAGAATGTATGTATACCAACGAAAAGTTTCGAATCCCCTGCCAATTTGCATCAATATTGAATCTGCTACTAATTCTTTATAAATTTAAAATTAACGTGCAGAGTAATAACAATTTATCTTATTTCGATTGATTTGAATAATAAAAAAAATTTTTAAATCCTCAATATTGCTAACCTTTTTTTTCCCGCAAATTTTTGTGTAACTTTCAACGCACAGTGAAGTATTGTGAAGAGAAAACGAATTTTATTTCGACAGAGTCCCATGTAAATTCAGATTGTTTCCCTCGAAAAAGTTCGTGGAGTTAAATTACCAAGTACACGATGGCCGCTGCGTTGGAAAATTTCGTCACGATCACTCATCGTGATTTTAATTGGCCGTACCCGGTACCTATTGCTACCAAACCGGCACAACCACCGATGAACACGGGAATTCGACTGTACACCCCAAGAATCCACCCTGAAGACTGTCCGTGCGACGAACATGGCCATCGAAGCAACAAAAATAGGTGAATCGAGAAATATTTGTACTTTTGTAATCGACGATATCATTCACAGAATGATAATAAAACTAATGTCAATTTTACCATTATAAGTAAGTACATACGTTGTATTATTGTACTACAATGTATTACGCAGTTTTACGCTGTTATTATAATTATTATTGTTTGTACCAGTGGTTCTCAAACTTTTTTGTCTGGCGGCACACTGAAATCATTAAACAAAATTCACGGCACCCATACTATTATTATTTTTTGCTTTTTACAGTTAGTAAAGATGTGAAGGATGAGACGTATTTGAAAAAAATAAAAGTTATTTAAAGTAAGTTAGTTTATTTTCAAACAACACAAAACATACAAAACAAAAGTTATTATAAAGTATAAATATTTGGCTTTTTACATATAAACAATTCAAAATTTCGCGCCACCCTTGTGGCGTACTTACGGCACCCAGTTATAGAACCACTGGGTTATACAATGAACGGAAGTTGTGGCACCAGAAATTAAGGGGGTACATATTCTGGTTTCGAATCCCATCTTTTGAGCAATTTTTAGGATTTTTTTTCAAAAGAACCGTTAAACTTTTTGCATTAAGATTTTGCACATACATTTATGGGTATTTAAAATGTGCAATATATTTTGTTGAAGTGAAAAGAATGAAAGTTACACGAGATATAGTTTGTTTTATAGTGTTTGTGCTTTACAAAAAGTGTGTTGACTGTTTAGATGATTTCGGGCCTCCTGCTGATCTAAAATAAAAAAACCAGGAAGAATCTTAATCGGTATAGATCTGGCTATGGTCTGAACGAAAATAAAATAAAAATATTGATTATTTACAAAATGGCAGCATTTCGAATTTAGATTATCGATTTTCTTCATATTTTGCCGTCTTTAGAGTGTTAAAAGAATAAGAAAAAAACGACAGATGTTAAAAATTTTGATTCGTGCGATAACAAGATGTGTGCTGAAGATTCTCTAGAAATTTCAAGTCAATTGATAAACCAGAACTTGAGATATCGTGTAAACTGTTTCCATCCGTTTCGTTACGGTACGACTGCATCCTTGGAACGTTTACATCTAAATTAATTTTACGAATTCGAACAAATCCTTTTGCACGCATGTTGCTAGAATACTTGTACTTTAAGGAAATGCGAAAAAAAAATTGATTTTTTGAAAGTTCAAAACCAGAATTAGCCCTTAAGACAAAATCATGGGACAAGATTCCAAAAATATGGAAGATATTTGTTTATTTGTTTTTTTTTTTTTTATTTCATATGAACATTAATTTTTCATAGTAAAAATAGAATTTCTCGAGATTTCTTTACGAATTTCCTATAGTGTTCCATATTAGGTACCATTTTTCCAACATGGCCGCGTTTGACTTTTTTCACATTTTTTACCACGACTTCGAGACACTTAAAAACTTCTGGCATAATCAACTATTAACATATGTACGAGTATCTGTTAATTTTGTCGTGTTTCAACGTGTTTCATTGAAAAACAAAAATAAGCTTTTAAAATCGGGTGTTCCATATTTGAGCGCATTTTTCCTAATAAAACTAATTACAAACACTTTGCATAAATACATTGTACAATTTGTAGAAAAAATTTGTGTTTCAATGCACACCTTGCAAGAAATTACAAATTTGTGATATTTTTTTTTTTCTCCATCGAAGGTACAAATACCTGGCGGAAAAGGAACGACAAGTTTTGGATCAATTGATAAGGGTAAATCGTGAGATGAGCAATCTGACGACGGCTATGCTAGACAGCAACTGCGAGCCAATGGACGAGACGATGAGGACTATTTATAAAACGGATTACGAGAAGAGAGGTATGAAACAGCATTGAAGGAACGAGAATTCGTCCAAATAACTCGCTCGAATGAATTCAGGATTGCCTATCAAAGAGTATAGACAGCTGAAGGCTGCGGTCGATTCGCCATACTGTTCGCCGTTTCCAACGGAAGTTACAGAAATAAAGGAGGGCTACAGGGATCCTACGAGATTTCGTTACACAGCGATCGAAAGGCCGCATATACAACCAGCCAAAACTGTTACTTTTCACGAAGGTATAGAACACTCTTTTTTTCAGAACCCCTTCGCGTAAATAAAATCGTTAAATATTGTAAGAGGAGAAAGTTACTGTTTTAAGAAATATTACATTTGAGAAATTGTCACGACAGCAGTGAGGAAAATTGCTGACTGGTAATATCAAATTGACACAATTGGAATACTAAAAAGTAACGTAGAATAAAGTGATGAGAATATAAAAGTATAAAAGTAACATGGAATAAAGTGACAAAGAGTAGAAACATTTATAGAATAACTTAGAAATTGTAAAATTTGGAGAGGAGCCTCTAAACGTGATACAGATCGTTGAAGAAAAATTATATGAATATTCTTGTATTAAAATTGTACATAAAAAGTTGAGGATGTAATATTATGGGAATGTGTAGTTCCAGAAAGTTTCTCCATGTGGGAGATGCCTTTCACCGGTCGCTCAGAATACATGGATAGTATCAGCAAGATGGGCCTAAGCAACATGAAAAATCGACAACAATATTTAGAACCATTACCATCGTCAAGAAGAAGATTCGGGGACTGTAGATTATAAATTTTCAACACCGTTAAGAATTTCTCTTTTCAATCAACGTGTTTTCACGGCGAGATTAATTATTGTATAAATATTTGATTGTAATAAACACAACCACCCCAAAGCTTTATGTATTTCTTTAAATATTTTTATGAAAAATGGTTGTACATTATCTGAATATTTTAAAGAAGCGCCAAAAAAAAAAAGAAACATACAATTAACAACTTTTATTTATTTTTGATAACCTATTAAGCGCAAGCCAGCCGAAAACGTGAGAAATTTTGTTTTTATACTGTAATATTCTATACTTCACGTTTTCTTCTCGTTTTAGTTTTTATACAATGTTAACAAATGTTCGATAACGATGAATTCTTGCAAAATATTTTCCACGGAATACAGTCGCCATTATAGGAAGAAAAAGATAAGCCCAGCAAAGATGTAATAAGGAATACATACTGTTAAAGTTATAAAGAAATTAAGGGTTTAATTCGAGACCATAAATTATACGTTTTTTTTTTTTTAGAATTCTTCAAAGAGATCTTTTTGCGGAACGTATAGAAAAAGGGGAAATCGATCCTCGTACAGCATCGATTCCTACTCAATTGGACGAAGCTGCTGAACAATTGCTGTACAAGCACATTCTTGATAACCTGCAATCTGTATGTCATGTTAGCTACAAAAATCCTTGTAAGTTGTAATACGTGGAAAAGGAAGAAATAGAAATAGAAATTTGTTTAAATACCTGTATTTAATGAAATATAGGGATCTCTCACGATGAAAAGCAGGATAAAAATGCAGATGCAGAGACCAAAGAAAAAGACTTACAGAACGAATTAATAGCGTATATTCAAGGCCTATACTTCAATCCTCATGAAGAAAAAATTCTTGCTCCTCCTGCAACGGTTAAAAGAAGTGAGCTATGGCTTGTTAAATTAAAGTTCATATTTTGTGTAGTAAGAATAAAGAGATTTCTTAATAATCCAAGAATCTCCAATAATTTCAAGTTTTCGGGAATTTCATTAATAAAGCGGTAAAATTACGTACTAACAAAAGAATTCAAAGTACCATTGATACAATGCCATTCATATTTTGAAAATTCGACGATACCGATTGTTTCGTTAAAAGTCGTGAATTCACTTCTCGTTAACATACATTTAAATGTATCTAGTGCTTGCCTATATAAGGCCGAAATTTCTACATGGAAATTTTTCGACATACCAAGACACTTTCGGACGCACAGGAGCCACAGTAATGTTACAAGAACGTGAAAAGAAAAGTGCAATTATCTCGAAGAATGTGGAAATGTTAGAAAATAATAAGAGTGCATTAAATGTTGATAAACCCGATTGTGCTAACCTAAGTTTTGAAAATTGAATAATTCAATACTTGTAGAACATCTCTTCGTTCATATACAGAGATTTTATAGATAATATCAATTTAAATTTAACGTCGTACAAAAAATTTTAACATATAGGAAAAATAAACCTTTTACAGTTTTCACTAGAGACACAATTATTTTAACTCGATCTTTTTATTGTGCAAATAATTTCAAGGACGTATCTATCTTTCAGTAATTAAAACGACGGCATAAATTATAGTTATCATTGATACGATGCACATATTAAGCACATATTACATAAATGAGTAAGAAACGTCAAACGTGAAATCTTACAGCTTGATTTCCTTAGAATATAAAATATAATATATGTATATGTAAAGATGTATATGTGACAGAAATACATAGGTGAAATGCACACAATTAACAGTGAACAAATTGCAAGTAAAATAAACCCGATTGCAAATAAACTTGTTAATATTGCAGAAAAATTGAAAAATTTTTTAAATTAACTTCGATGTTATCTTGATAGATGGCGCATCAATATTGTATAGACCACTTTGCTAGATTAAAATTTAAATCTAACATAAATACATAGTATATATGTACTTACTATATTCAAAGAGCTTTAAATAATATTATACTTTAGAGAAAATCATTATTTAACAAAACATTTCTGAACCTCGTTAATACAACAATATAAAATCAGTCTTATTCGTTACTTTCGAAAAACTCATTGTTAATTATCGATAGTCTATTTTTGGAATATCAAAACGATATTGTTATACACTTAAGATAGCTTTGAACTGTTGCAAACAGTAACTTTAGTTATCGAGTAACGCACTATGTAACTTTTAACCCACGGCTTTACTACTTACGGAACCGACAGGACCAAACTGTAGTTTTCTTTAGCTTTCTGTATAATACGGTATAACCAACTTGCATTCTACGTAGTAAATATAAAAATTTGAAAATGTCAGGACACATACCTCATTTGATTTTGGCTTTAACGGGTATAGTGCAATCTATATGGGCATTTGTAGTACTTTGTTGTCAACATAAAAATTTTGCAATTGGTTTTTGGTCCATCTTACTGGGTTAGCATTTCGATTAAGTAATAAACATTGTATTATGTCAAATATCTGATAATAATTTATAACTATGGATACATCTTGAAATTAACTGCAAATGTGTACATTTTTTCTAACATATAAGTACATGAGTATTTCAATGTATTAATAAAACACTATTTGCTTGTAGTTTCTTATAATATTAAAATCACCTGTTTTTATTGTATATTGTATTT
>NW_017100200.1:2082612-2083072 GCF_001263275.1 Habropoda laboriosa | reverse complement strand
TATAAAATGTCTCACATATCACACAGGTAGTTTAGCTGCAGTTTCTTTTCACTTGAACTGGGTCAAAAGAAGGGAAACTTTAGAAAGATGGTATACAAAAAAGACATTAAGGTATCTACATACTATTGGTTTCTTAAGTGCAGTTGCAGGATTTGTTTCACTAATCTGGTATATTTTCGTCCAATTTTATTATAATATGCGTAAGTATATCATGTTACTTTTCTACTTAAGAGCAATTTTGTTTTTTATATTTAATGTAATACAAACAGATGCAACAGTATGTTTTTAACATTGTAGCCATTACACCATATGAAGAAAGTGTATTAATAACAGCTATATGTGCCTTATATTGTGGGTTCTGGGGTGTTCTCTTATTGTGCTATTCTCAGGAATATGAGCAAATTATTACAGAAGCACCTATATTGACAGAAAATAATGCTTAAGGTTCTCTATATAAATA
>NW_017100200.1:2057521-2082450 GCF_001263275.1 Habropoda laboriosa | reverse complement strand
AATTCAAATTTAATAATATATTCTTTTTAATTTAAATAAAATATTTGTAATATATATGTCACATACATAAAAAATAATACATTATGCAAATTAGTTTTAAGCTGGTGTTACCTTATACAATGGATAAATTAATGTATAAATACCTACAATTGAAGATATCATACCAAATATGCCAATGGCCCCAGGGGTAAATTTAGTAAAACCTAGTGCTGTCAATGGAATAAACAAATCGCATGCATTCTTAATTGCATCCATTACAATAGCTTTATGATTCCTTAGATGAAATAATAATTCATATTGCTTCCATGAACAAGATGAAAATTTTGGTCTACTCATTAATACATCTTTTCCTTCACGTTCCAGAATTTTAAGGATTTCATAAAAATCTCTTATAAGATTCATAATAATGCTCATTAACCAGTATTTATTAGATACTTTACTCCACTTTTCAATATTAACCCTATGTAATCCCACACGACCAATCCAAATTATATGATCTGCTAGTAGAAATAGAGCATTGGCAATTTTTGACAATGTCAAAGTGAGTCTCAAACCTACATCTGGATATTTCATCATTTTTAAAGCAGAATATAAACTATCCAAACATCTTCCAAGGCGTAATACTACAAGAAAATGAAAATTAAATGTTAACAATGATAGCTATGTTAAAATTATGACTTTTAATTAAAATAATATACATTTTCTAAATGAACTAAATGTATATTCTAAACTTCTCAAGATTTCTGCAGAATGTTGGGTACTACGAATATTCTGAGCATAATACCAATAAGCTCGACTTCCATATTGCAGTAATCTGTAACATGATACCAAAGAATAAATACACAATATTGTTATTACCTGATTATTTAATTAATTATATTAATCATAGAAGATGCATATTTCTAATTTCTAAAATCAAATTGAAATATATTTTTATAATGTTTGGAGTAGATATACTATGATCAAAGACAATATACTTTCAACATTCATTAAATAAAATAATATGAAAATACAGGTTATGTAAAGCATAAAACTATAATTATATACCAATCAAGATCCACGAAAACGTGAATTGTATAATTAAAATGATTAATAAAGTGAGTAAATTACGTACCTGATAATTTTATCTCTACCTACTGTCTGTTCGTTTAACTTTATTACTATATCCATAATTGTTGCAAATAATATGAAAAAATGGATATTTTGAGAACAAAATAATTCTAATAAATTCTAATCGAAACTGAACTCAAAAATTACGTTCCAGTAAAGTTTCTTTATAAGCACGAATAAATAATTAATGTAAAGCATCAGTACCGTAACATGTAAAGTTAACCCGAATGAATTAACACGAAAACCAAACACCGTCCATTAACGGTTATCAAAAAGTTTGCAATCTTGACTATTCGTAACATAATCGCGAACTTTTTGTCATTCTATTCATGATGTTTACTTCGATCGAAGGTGATTTGACCAAAGTACACGCATGATAAATCATTAGTATACACGTTTATGTTTTCAGCGCTGCAGAATATTTCGTTCAATGAACCCGCCATTTTTGAATATTTAAAAAATATTTTATACTATTTTATGTAGATAAACTTAATGTAAAATAATATAGGATATAATACACATTATGTAATAATTTAATTGCTATTGAGTAACAAAAATAATAAACTAAACATATAAGTTTTATTATTTAGGTAACTATTTTTGTATGTATAAATAAACGCTGATGAAATATGAAATTGTTTTATTATTATCAATGAATGACGAACAATGTGTAAATACATTTATGGTATAAAAGTGCATGTAAAGCGAATTGTAATCTTAAATATCACATAAAATGACAAAACAAAAAAAAAGCATAATTCTAGTTATACTTTCAAAAAGCTGAAAAGCTAGTTGTCCCTAGTTACAAATTAATAAATTACGGATTAATTTATTGTAGATAAAAAGTCTCACAGAGAAGAAAGAGAAAAACATACATACAAAACGACAATTATGATTTTTTACCATAAGATAAATGAACAAGCACAAATGATATAGATGATATTGCACGTCCTTTATGTCTCAGTCCTGGCATAAGTAGAAGAGCATTTACTGTAACATTCCAACAAAATAGAATTGATACTAACACATACAACTTTTAAAATAGAATATCAGGAAAATAAAGTACAAAGTTATTACCTGCAATGTATAGTAGAAGTAAATTATTGATTGTGCTTCCAATCCATATACAAACAATGAGACAAGTTATTATTCCTGCATAATACTAAAGAACATAAAAAATACTTTAACACAATTTTTTTTATAAACATTGTACTTAATGCTTATTGTACCAAATACATAGCTTCTGAACTTACAACATTAGGACGATCATTTCGAGTTTTTAACATTGATTTCCACAAATGTTGTAACTGTAAAATTACTGTAGATAAATTTTGACAAATTTCATTTAATTTTTTTTCTTTTTGGCCTGTCCAACTGTCAACAGGACATAAGAAGGATGTTAAAGGTGGTACAATGTAGTCAACCAAGGCCAACACAAGAAGAGATATAGATATTATCGTAAGTACAGCAGCTTCCAGCATCCATATCAAACTACAAACAAATTTTGTAAACGTTTTGTAAAAATTGTAAAATTTGTAAACAATTTTTATAAATAACAGTACTTAAATGTATTTGCTTTATAATTATAAGAAATAGTATGCAAAGTAAATAATTTGCAACAAAAAGAATACAGTTTTATACATTACTATAATGTTTTTGCTCACAAAAATATTGTGGTTGTAATTGCAAATATAAGACCAGGGTACCATGATCGGTCCCATAGTAGAATAGAATTCAATGGAAGTATTACTTCACGCCAACATTCCATTCTACGTTTTAATTGTTTTGTATATTTTTCCTGCAATAAGATCATACTGTCTGAGAACAAAAATGAGTGTCACTGTCATTGATTTTTCTACCACAGTAAGACTACATGATTTGATACATAAAGTCCTGCTTAGTTAAATATTAAATGAAATACATTATCCATATTTTAAATATTCGATATTTTAGAAGTATACATAAAATCTTACCCTTTCTATTGACGTACTGTCAGACATTCTGGCTACTAAATAAAATATTCAAATTCGCTATGACTAAAGATGCAGTATACTGTGACAAGAACTTGAAACAACGTCGAAGTTATAGTGCAATGCAATTACACTTTGTTCGCATTCTCCAGCTTTATGTTCTGTTTAATTCGATCATTTTTTTATTCTTTAATTTGATTACTGTGATGTATCTTCGGTAAAACTCAGAGACGCCGGATACTTTTTGCTCGAAAACACACGAAATGACGAAGAATCGACTTCTAGCTTCGAGATTATTGTAACTTGCACGCGATTGGCTATCAGTTCAAAATGTTGGTTATTGCAGGCGATGCTGTACCGATGTTGTGACGTTAAAGATTTTCTAACAGTATACACCAAACAATCGCGTCTTAAACGCGTTTAGTTAAAATTTTGTTCAAAATTTGCTAAATATGGCTGCTGTAAGTTCTGTAAGTACCTGATGATACGCATTAATTTTTATCTACGAACTTTAACAGCGGTACTTCTTGTTTATATTCTGGTTAAGGACAGAGATTTCTCCTAATATATCTTACTCCTGGGGTTAATAAATGTTGCATTATAATTTATTGTTTCAGATATCAAATGTCGAAAACTTATCTCCACAAATTATTCGACGTGTAGCTAAAGAAATGAGCGAATTAGCTACACAACCACCCGAGGGTATTCATGTTATTTTAAACGAAGAAGATGTTACTGATATTCAAGCTATCATAGAAGGACCCTGTAAGATTAAAGCCCACGTAATTACTGTCTTTGTAAAATTCCAATCAAATATTATATGCGGTTCAAGAAAGTTGTATAACTACTGAATTATAACCTATTCATACATCAGATTTTCCTGTATATATACTTACAAATGTGTCCATATACTTACATACATAGATATAAATTTATATTTACCATTATCAAAGTATTAATATCTTTAAATTAATCTTAAAGTCATTTACCTTCAGTATTGATAAAGATAAAATTTCTAAGTTTTCATTTTCTTCATAATATAATTTTTAAAACTCATTTGTTTACTTACAATGTACAGTCAAAATTTTCATCTAATATTAGGTATTCATTAATTTATATGTATAATGTTCATTTCATTAAAGTCCACGAAGGTTTATTGTTATTATTATAATACTCATGCATTAACAATATCAATTTTTCTAATACCAGCTGGAACGCCATATGCTGGTGGTTTCTTCAGAGTAAAATTAGCTCTTGGCAAAGACTTTCCTCAAGGACCACCAAAGGCATTTTTTCTTACAAAAATTTTTCATCCAAATGTTGCAAAAAATGGAGAAATTTGTGTTAATACTTTAAAAAAGGATTGGAAATCAGATCTCGGATAATTTATATAGCTAACTTATTCATGTTTGTAGACTGTAAAATGTCTCTTAATAGTGCCAAATGCAGAATCTGCTTTAAATGAAGAAGCTGGTAAATTACTTTTAGAAAGGTATGATGATTATTCAGAACGAGCGAAAATGATGACAGAAATACATGCACAGGTAAAACAATATTGAGATATGTTAAATTGATCCATATACATATATCCACCGATAAGTAAATCATAATAAATGAATACTTAGGGAGGTGGAAAAGGTAGAAAAGTTGGTCTTGAAAGTTGTACTTCCTCTGAAGTCGGAGGACCTCTCCCGAAAAAGCATGCAGGAGATAAAAAACTATCGGCGGAAAAGAAAAAAATATTAAAAGATAAGAAGAGGACACTCAAAAGATTATAAAAAAAACTAACATAATTTATCTATCTTTTATAATTTAAAACACTGGTGTGGTAACGTTGCCTCATATTGTACACAATTATTGCATAGTAAAAATTTATTATCTAAACTCGACTGATCTTATTATTAAGTATTTAGAAAATTAATAATTCTAGAAGCATTAAAAATGACTTCCTAAGATACAAACAAGTACAACTTTGTGGTGATCTACTTTACAATCAGGAGTGGAAAGTAATATAACCCACTCTATGGTATCTATTAGTAAATATTTTTACATATGTACAAAATGATACCTCGTGTGATTATTTAAATAAAATAAAGAATGTTCTTCAAACAAAACATTGATTTTTCTGATTATTCATAATTACCCACTTTTCATATATCTACACACCTTAAAGCTATAAAAAAATCGTCTTTCTACGAATTTAAAGAAAAATTATAATGTGAAAACTAAGTTATCTCCGACGAGTTATTAAAAAAATTCATATCCTTTTTCTAGAATTTTTTGTTAGGTGGGAAATAAAAATGATTTTATTCTCTAGAACATTGTTCTTTATTAGGTAATGACTCGTCAGTTTCTTTGCTTCAGTCTTGTACCACTGCATTGCCATTCATACGCTGCATGAATAAAAGCGTGTACATTGTCTTACAAGCCCATTACTGCACAATAAAATATTTCATTAGTAGATGACTAGATAACAGTGTGTCACAGCCTTATTCCACTATAAGCTATTAGCTACATATAGTGGTATTTTTTATTATTCATGGTAAAAAACAATTCGTTAAACGTAATTTACAAAGATCTGATACTATTAAACATAGTGACAGACATATGGTATATAGTAAGGTGTTTCAATGTGTAAACTATGTTCAAAGATGGATTTTTAAATATTTCAGTATTTAGTAATTCGTAAAAACTAATTAGATTAAGGGCTAGAAGCACTTCTGTACTTTGATAAACAACAACTTTTAAAGATGAATTTTACTGTATTTTTCATCTGATAACCACACACGCACGATAGTACATACAAATCCATACAGTCTTTACATCATAACTTTATTTTTTTTTTCTTTTTGTTACGGTACCATAAAAAAATCTATGAACTCCTACAAATCATCTTTCTTAAGTGTCTGTAAAACTTGTATGCCAATTTCCAGAGAAAACGTCAAAAATAAAAAAAAGACTCACTTAAAAGGAATTTCTTATAACATTTTGCTAATGATACAGTTATACTTATTTTTATATATTCTCATGAAAATTAGGGAAACACATTGTATCGTGTTAAGTCAGATCAGAACAAAATCTTAAGAGTGTAAAGGTTTGTGACGTTGTTACTTTACTTCTTTCACATAAGCTTCCAATTCAGCATCTAATTCTTCAGCGGTAGGAGTTTTTGTCACTTGCCGACTGCCTCCTCTGCCTCCACGTCGACCAGTTCCACGACCTTGAAGAAAGGGAAAAAAAGAAGTAAATTAATAAACAAACAACATAAATACATTTTTTAATAAATTACCGATCTTTTATGATGTAATTCAATTACATACCTCTGACAGATCCTGCTCCACGATTACCCCTAAAGCGGGATTGAGGTCTCTGTGTATAATTACTGCTGCTAAGTCTCGGGCCTCCACGGATAGATGTGACTGGTATTTCAGAGGTAGCAACTTGTATGTTCATTTCACGACCTGCCGATGTATACCACATATTGCAATAATAGATGTGAATAGTTGTGCAAATCATAATTCACAATAACTTCTTTGAAATTTGTTTTTCTTTAATGTCATCCCATGTTGGAGTATTTATGGAAGGATAAAAGAGAAAATGCTCAAACTGTATGTTGTTAGGTATAAACTGGAGACCTGATTAATAAGTGATACTGAAACCCTAAATGTAGGCGGAATTTTATAATTAAAAAGAGACATTCAAAGCAAAACTTATAGTCCAGACATAAATTCAACTACACACCATCTAACGGTACGCCGTTGTATTGTTTCATTGCTTTAATAGCATCTGCTCTTCTCTCAAATATAACATCTGCAGAGCCTAAAGATCGACCTGACCTATCGTAATGTACTGCTGCTGATTTTAAGGGACCAAATTCACTAAATAATTCCTAGAAACACACAAATATATACATTATTGTAAATTTGTTACACTTAATAATTACAAACAGTTAACATTAAATTATTTTTTACTTTTATTTCTTTTTGAAACTATTTAATATTTACCTTTTAAAAATATATAATTCTTTATTATTTTCATGAATTACAAGTATATGAATATCTATTTAATATTTCAATTAAAAACACAAAATATTAAAAATTTGCTGAATAATACCTGAATATCTGAATCTGATACTCCAAAGTCAAGATTTGATACAAGGAGCTTGGTTGTTCCTGCACTACCTATTGCACTTCGGCCAACCTTTTTTACCCCATCGAACATGTCATGTTTCCATGCACTGTTTACATCACCCTATGAATGAAAGTCACATTTGTTATTATATACAACTTTTAGTGTTTGGCAATATTTAGTAACTAATATTAATTACACGTGTATTGTAATAAAATATTAAAATAAAATTCAAATCAATTAAAAGCATTGAAGTAATTAAAAATTTCACATTATTTGTTTACAACCTAAAAACACTCAATATTTTTATTTCTAAATTTAAATATGTAAACGTATAAAAAATGGTACACATAATTGCCCTTAAAACTAATGAACTAATGCCCTATTATAAGAACGTGGACTACGATAAATTTTAAAGAATTTTGAATCAAATAATCTCTAGAAGTACATGTGTTTCCTCTTGAGATCATATATGAATCATATTTCTATCTTATAAGACTATTGTATCTTGAAATACAATCGTTAATCTATCCGTAAGTTGGAGTATTTTATACACAAGCGTTAAAGGCGGAAGTAATATGATAGGTTTCGATGTAGGGTACACGTGACAGAATAAGTATCATGTAAATAGCGAAAATTTTACCAAAAAGTAAATTTCATTTCTTACCCTTGTGTACGGAAGAGAATTTCTTGTAATGCCACCACGATTGCGTCCCCGCATGACGCCACCACCAACTCTTTGCGTTCTGCGTGCTCCTCTACGAGGTGAATTACCGGCACCTCTTCCACGTCTGCTTCCACCGCCGCGTGGTCTAGTCCCTTTATTTTGCTTGATAATGTCATCGAGACTCATGTCTATTTTATCAACCATCTTCATTTGTGCTGGCTTCTGTGTAATGACACTACCACGCGAAAATGAGTAAAACCAACCTCTTTCGTCTTCGTAATGATGGCGGCGAACGAAGACGAAACAAGCGCGCACAGAAACCTGGGTATGAAGACCGTAGATCATAAAACAATTTCTAAGAAGCACTAACTATATGTACGTTACTCGACGATCAGAGCGCCCTCTACCAATTACATCAATCTACGTTACCGTTTTATTTAAATTATCTAACGATTATAACGGTTTTTTCATCGACTCACTTGTACCTTTATTATGTTTAATGCAATTTAACAAAACGCATGGTTTAAAGTATTTAAACTAATGTCAAATAAATTTAAACGAAAACTTGAATTTTTCGTATACTTACACTTGAATTTATTGAATATCAAAAATATATTAATCCTAATGTATAATTTTTTCTTTAAGCATTATCATAATTCATCATGTTCTTCATCTATGTCATTTTCCTCAACATCTTCATCATCTTCATAACTAAAATCTGTAGGATTACACAGTTTTGCAGCATTTGTACATAACTGTTTTTTAATATTATTTTCTTTACGTCTAAACAATGAAATTATAGAGTCTTCAAATTCTTCCACTATTCCCTCACACTGAAATATAATAAAACAGTAGTAACAGGTATAAAGACAATAATACAATGATATTTTATGAAATTATTGAATGTTAAAGTTTAAATAAAATGAAAATATTTACATAATATTTTAAACTTTTATTAAGATCAGCATCCTGAATAATATCAACTTTGCTCATTTCAGGATTCATACCACCAGATGGGCCCATAAGATTTAAAATTGTTAATTGACCATTTGATTTATATGTTGCTCTTACATAGTCTGACATTTTTTCACAAATATTATCTAAGACATCAGATATGTGTACTTCAGATTGAGCAAGTGGAACCTTCAAATAGTAATATCTATTAAAATCATATTTCTTTTGTAATATATATCAAATATAAAAATTCAATTTTACCTTTTTATGAATAATATTTCCTTGTGCATCCAACCTGTAATTACCTATCTCAATTTCTATTGAAGGATCAATTTTTGTTAATTCACCTTCAATTTCTTTTACTGTTGATCTGCAAACTATACATTATTAATATTAATTTAGTGTAATTTACTTTTATCAGATCTAATTGCAATTTATTATTTATATTTGCTCAAAATTATTTTACATACCCAAGCATTTTAAAAATTTACTATCTATTTTCGTGGATTTGACAAAAGTATTTATAAATAAAAGAGAAAATATTATTATTATGCTGTTCATCTATAAAGAAAATAAATATTAATAAATTGTGTTAACAGCAATCTGCAAAAAAAGAAATTATCAATATTTAATTTATACTTACATTGTACTGAATCATAAAATTAAGTAATATTTATTTAATTTGTAGAGTTTCAGTTAAAAATCTAACGATCTTAAAGGTGGACACGTGTATTGTACGCGTATGCTTATACATACATATTGTCTGGCTGTCACACTGTACTACAAAACACGAATCAGTTGTCATCACGTGTAATTTTGAGAAATACCAATGTAAAAACATAAAAATTCTAGCAAGCACAAAAAGAAACTACAATACTACTAAAATGCACCTTAATATTGTACATAAATGGCTTTTTATCTAAAGAATAGAACACAATTTTATATAATGTTTAAAACTTTTGTCAATCATTATTGTCAAAACTTTTGTATTATCGAAACAAATGTTGAAAATTGCTTAAAATTATAAATTTTAATTAATAACTATTTATTATTACTTTAAAACGTTAAAAATGTTCTAAGATGAACTACTTTAAAAAAAAAAGCAAATATTTTTTAATAAGTATAATTTCTTTCTCAAGATAGTTTTGAACGTTTATTCTTTACCAATTTTTTGTGAAATATGTATAATTTGAAAAGTTATATATGTATGAAATAAGAAATTGTAATGTTATCCTTTAAATATTTTTATGTATTTTGTTTAATAGAGTTGAATTACCTTCTTAAAATAATTTCTAATTCTGTAACTTTGTAATTAATAAAAAGTTAGTATGGAATGAATCAAATTTTTGAATTAGTAAAACTAATTTCAACACTATGTACATTGCAGCAAATAAAATGTATGTTAATACTGTATTGATTTTATAGAAAAAAATTGCAAAAATTTTCTGTTTCTTTTAACGAATAATTTGTACCCTATAAAATTGTATACACATATATACATATGCGTATGTATCATAAGTCCTTAGGTCCATGGATCATTCCATTTGTACTGTGATGTAAACACGTGCCACCCCTTTAAGTGGGAAGTCCATGTTGCTTTTTAAATTAAAGAATCATGCTTCAACGTTTTGCATAAAATTATATTCCTTTATAATATATTTAGCAAAGGTTCTTCCGTAAATAGTGATTATTATTTTACTTTTTATACGTTTATAATTATTACTATAAGTTTTAAAACAATATACAAACGAGTTATGCGAAAAACTTGCAGATTTAATGGAATACAATAAAAAAAAGCATAAATATGTGCAAAACTTTAAGTAAAAAATGTTTATGTTGTGTGTTTTATTCTGTGATTTGTATTTAGGCTTGCATATGTCAAAAGCAAATTTTTGCTAGTATTATGCTACAAGATAGTATTTTTATTGTGTATTTTTTCAAATTCAAAACTGATTGAAAAATAATATTATGACAACCTCTAATTTAGACAAGAATTGGGTCAACATTACTTCAATATATTGCATCTTATATTACAATAACTTACAATAAAATATGACTTAAGTTTAAAGGAATTATAATTGTCAAAATGGAAGTGTGGTGGTTTTCTCGAGTAATAGCTCATCATCCTTGTACCATTTTAATGGCAATACTTATTTTCTCTTCAACATGTTTGATTGTTCCTTTAGCTGTTAAAAAGTTTCCAGACTTCTCAGATCCTCAATTAGTGAGTAAATAGAAATTTAAGATAAAGAATACAAATAGTTTTCTTTATTAATTTATGTTTTATTTACTTTATTAAGGGTTTTGAAGCAAGAGGTACAATATTAGCACAAAGGCTTATAGCTTGGCAAAATTTATTAGAAGCAAATAAACCAAAAGGACAGTTAATTGATAATCCTTTAGAATATTACAATTATGTGCAACAATTAAATCAACAGGTACTTTCATCAAGGAATATGCAATAGTGTATATATAATAAATTATTTAAATTATTACTTAGAATATTGTAATTGAAGTAAAATTTATTGGTTTCATGGACTAATGTTACAATATTTTAAAACTTACAGAATTCTATTAATATACAAAATCATAGCTGGGTTGGCCAGGGTATCATAAGGAAAAAACCTAAAAACAAGAAAAAAGGAGGAAAAAAATTTCAAAAACAAGCAAATAATAAAGAAGAAGAAATAAATAAAATTGAAGTTAAAGATAAATGGGAAGAATTGATAGAGTTAAAAAACAAAAATAAATTCGATATTGTAAAGGATTATAAAAATCAAGATCATGTGGATAGTGAAAATTTTTTTTGTAATTTACCATCTTCTGCTTATGCACGTGTGGTTATTGGTAGAAACTCTAAAGATACAAATTTATGGTCAATGGAAGGTGTATTAGCACAATGTTATATTGATGCAGAGATTAGATCAAATTCTCACTTTTCTTCATTATGCCAAGTAGAGCACAATAATGCAGAACAGAAATGTTGTAGAAGTTGGTCACCAGCAAATTATGTTGCACTTTTGTCCAATAGAAGTTCTTGCTTGGGTGTGACAGAAAATGATCTTGGTCGGGTAGAAACACTTTTAAAAAGATGTGTTTATTTTTATCAAAATCATCATTTAACATCAAATTGTGCAGAAGACTTGAATTGTCAAAGACATGTTCCAGCTGAATGTTACATGCATAATGCAGCCTATCATTTGTTACATTACTTATTGGATGTTGATTTTATTTCAGATCATGTAAGAAAAGTAATTGCTTAATAGGAGAATGTATTATGAATATCTACACCATTTACAAATAACATTTTTAATGTTTTGTTACAGAAGCAAGATTCTCAAAATGAATTAAACTCAACATTAAGATATGGCATGTTATTTTTGCCCATTGCTGCAAGTTCTGCCACTTTAGATTTTTATAAAGGATTAAACAATGGTGGTTTATCTTACGGAAAATTTTGCGTGAAAGGAATGCAGTTGGGTTTAAAAAGTACACTGTTTGATCGATTATTGGTGTCAGATTCTATTTTATTGCTTACTGGTTTTGCCTTTGTAACAATTTGTATATGGGCATATACTGGCTCTTTATTATTAACTATCACAACAATTATTGCAGTAATTTTTAGTCTTGGCATTTCATATGCATTGTATACTTTAGTTTTACATATTAAGTTTTTCCCATTTATGAATCTATTGGCAATCATCGTAGCTGTTGGTAAGAAACTACAATACATGTGATTATAATAATATATGCAATAATGAAAATTACAATTTTCAATAATATGATATATAAAATTTTAATTTCATTTATATCAAGGAATAGGAGCAGATGATGCATTTATATATTGTAAAATTTGGGAGAGAGGAAAGCAACAAAAAATATCAAGTAATGGATTGGTTAGATTGGTGCAAGAAACAATGAAACATGCTATTCCATCTATGTTTGTTACATCTTTAACTACTGCAGTAGCATTCTTTGCATCAGTTGTTAGCAATGTTACCGCTATAAATTGTTTCAGGTATTTTTAGATTATTGTTTGATGAGGATGAAAGTTTTAAATAGAATGTAACTTTAAACTTTACTAACGGCATGAATGTTCAGTTTATTTTCAGGCATAACCGTCATTGCGAACTTCTTTTTAATGATTACTTGGTTGCCGGCATGTGTCGTTGTATCAGAACGATGCAGATTAGGTGTTTTATCACCTACAAATTTTATAACGCGAAAAATTATACGACCTTTACGACTGTTTGGGGATAAAGTAACAATAGGTTTTAATACTTTCCTTACGAGGACAGTTATTAATTTTCGATGGTGTTGGCTGTTAAGCCTGGGTATCATAGCAGTAATATGTTGTATTATTGTTTTTCAATATCCAGGCCTACAATTGCCAGATACTGCTAATTTCCAATTATTTGATAGTTCTCATCCATTCGAAAAATATGACCTAATATATTCTCGTAAATTCTGGTTTGAAAAACACGAAACAGTATGTATAAAAAATTATGCAAATCTTTTTTTAGTATATCTTTCACAAAAATCTGAACAATTAACACTTGCAGATTGACAATGGAGATGTACTGCCATTGAGATTTGTATGGGGCATTAAACCAATTGATAACGGCAATTATTTAGATCCTGGTCTAATTGGTACACCAGAATGGGATGAATCTTTTGATGTATCTCATCCAGAGTCACAATTATGGTTGGAAAAATTTTGTCGCGATTTACGAGCTCAACCTTTCTATCGCAGTACTTTAGGACCTTTACTTCCTAATTGTTTTATTGAATCATTAAATAACTGGATGCAACGACGTTGTGAAGATCCTATTGACTCACATATTAATTATATGCCATGTTGTGAAAAAAGTACATTTCCATATAATGCAAGCACGTTACAACGATGTGCAGCTGCAGCTAGTGCGGAAATGTATCGCACACCTTCGTACTTGTGGGTTCGTAATGGTGTTTTTGCCGGTTTAAAATTTTTAAATGAACCAAATCTCACGCAATTACAAGTACTAAACGAAACAAATGCTGTAATAATGCCAATACCTAAAATTAAAGCTCTAGTCGTCGAATATGACAGTATATATAATTACAGTCTTTCCTTTTCAAGTATGGATCAGTTTTTTCATCAGGTAAATATTTTCACGAAATTTAATTTAATTTTTTTTAATATTTTTATAAATATAGTTACATTATGTAATTAATGAAATATAAAAGCCTGAAAATACATATATTTTTACAGGTTGAATCTTGGATGCAAGATCAGTTACGAAATGCTCCATTGGGAATGCGCGGTGGGTGGTTTGTTAGTAGACTAGAATTTTATGAATTACAGCGAACATTGTATGAAGGTACTCTTTGGGCAATGGGAGTTTCATTAATCCTAGCTCTCGTAGTATTGGCCTTTGTGACCTTCAATCCTCTTATCAGTCTATACGCGATTCTAACAATTGGTGCTGAAATTACAGTAACAGTTGCTGGTCTAATTCTTCTTGGTTGGAAACTAAATGTCTTAGAAAGTGTTGCTGTATCTACAGCAATAGGTATTTATCGATATAATAATTTGATACTTTGTAAAGTATATAATGAAATATGTTTTGTTTTTAGGTTTAACTGTAGATTTTAATTTGCATTATGTAGTAAGTTATAGAGCGTGTACTTCTAAAGAGAGAAAGGATAGAGTAAAAACAGCCCTTACACAAATGGGTGGTCCAACATTAATGGCTTCTCTTACAAGCGGTGCCGCTGGTGCTCTTATGTTACCTTCATGCGTATTGGCATACATTCAAATTGGTATATTTTTATTACTCGTTATGGGTGTGAGTTGGATCTATGCTACATTTTTTCTGTGTCCAGTACTAGCAATTATAGGTCCATCATCTCATTTTGCTCAGTTTCAATATCCAAGGTAAATGTCTTAACGCGTAATTACAATTTTTTGGAAATTAATTTTGCGCAAAAACTATTGCAGGTTAAACTTATTATGGGATTACCTCCGCAAAAACAAGTCTGGAAACGTGCCTGATGCAAGTACAGATAATAGTAGGACTAGAAGGAAAATTAAAGGAAGAGGAATGTGCTCAGAGTCTACTTTAAGTACATCTAGTACAGTATGTCAATTTCACTGTAACGAAATAGAAACTTTTACAAGACCACCACCATCGCCGTCACTACCTCCATCTCCATCATCAGCATTACTTCAGTAAGGTGAAGCTCAGTAGTTGTTCTGTATGCTCAGTATTTTGAGAAAAAAGAAAATAATTATAACCCTGGCATATGTTATTTCAGATTTTGAATTGGAAATTACTTGTTTATGTGTAACTTATGTCCTATATAAAGCTATGATCATGTGTCACTAATGTGTCATTGGCTGTGTTCAAAATAGTTTTAAGATAATTATTTGTATATGTAAGTATGTTTTGGACCCCAATTTTATCCTGTTGCAGACAGTGAACAATAACGCTTTTAGAAGATGCCTCAGGTTGTGATGGGAAGAATCCATGTTTAATTTTATAAGCTTGCCTACCACATGTATGCACCAATTTTTTGAGTGATGGTATTATGGATTTGTTTGATAGAAGATAAGTTAAATCTAATACGATAATCAAGCTCTAAATTCTTCGCTTGTTCGCCGGTACATTGGTTAGTCGCTTGTTCAATCCCGAAGGCTCTTTACTTCTTTTTGTTTCAGTTAATTTATGTATGACTGTTCCTATATAGACTTGCTTGAAGGTGATGTGATGGGATTGATAGGTCTCGATATCTCAAAAAAAATTTTCTACGACTATTGGGCTTCCAAGCTAGCTATTTCAGCTGTTTTTGCTCTCTTCACTTTTGGTGCTACTTTTTTGTTATTTCATTCGGGGAGGAACAATTTTTGTAGAAAACTTTTTCTTAGTTAATAACAAATTTTTCTTTCTTCTTTATATTGCACGTTGCAAGTAGAGAAACTTCCTTGTTGATTGCGTGGTGTATTGAAGTCTTGCCAGAAGTCGCGACAGTTAGTGCTCCAGCATCTGCACAGTCATGGCAAACCATGGGTTCTTCCTCACTGGAACATTGTTTGCTATTGTTGCTTCTATGGTTGCGTTAGCCTCTTAGTTGGATACCAATTTGTGATGCAAGTCCTTGGGATGTATCGCCGAAAGGCGATATGTCGTGAAAGGCGAAAAAAAAGGATCAGGAAGAAGTAGATTGAATTTATGCAGTGACGGACTATATTCTATTGCATTTATTATTTATACCGCCGGGTGTACAGAGTCTCGTGGTACACCATAGCGTTTACATCTCTACTATAACTATTGATTATTTCTTCTTTTTTTACAATCATAAAACACCACATTCTTAATGCATTCATTTTTTTGTATAATTTATTATGTTTTTATATTTCCATTTGATACAGCTTTTTATATTATTTTATAGTACTACTATAAGTTTGTATATGTTCTAACTCAGAAATCATATACGGAATTTGTTTAATTTTCATATTAAACATAATAAATTTAATGGAATGAATGAGTGAATTTATCAAGTAATGTATTAAAAAATAGTAAGATACTGAATCAACTATTCCACCAAATAACGTTTTCAACCTCGTAAACAGATGTATGTGCGTACACGTCTACAATTAAATTTAAGACAAAAGTAACGGAATGTGGTATTCTACATGATTTTATTTCAACAGTATCTGTATTTTTAAACTGTATAAGGTATATACTAAAAGAAGACTGACAGGTTTTTATTATTTTAATCGATATATGTTTTTACGTATGCGAGAGATATTCAATATAATTTCATTTTCATAAGTACTTGTTTAAAAACATATTTTCTGGGCTTTGTACAATGAGCGTAATTTTAAATGACCGTCTATTATGTATATTTTTAATACATTTCATTTGTACATATTATACTTCGCATTAAGTATAATGATCCCGAATGAAGCTCGTCTTTCGCGCACATTTCGTTATTTAAAAAGAAAGGTACAAAATTGACAATTTATGTAGTACAACTTCATGCTTTTAAAGAGGCAAAGGTTTATGCTGTTAAAGAATATCCATTTTTGTAATTACTGTGTATGTCTGTTTGTCGGTTATTTAAATATTTATAAGTATCGTACGTTAGAAATATCGATATAATCTAGAATGCCTTGGCAATCTTTAATATATCTATATACGTATATGTGTATGTTATGCATATGTTATAATATATTATAGTGAGCTTGTTATGTATGTTAACTATTTCATGTTAATACTCATCTTTGTTAATGTTTTATCCAGCATAAAGCTGCGATAATCATGTGGACATAGATTATAAAGAAATACATCTCACTTACATTGTAATACAATCTACATATTCTCGATAAAAACTAATACTTTGACTAGTATTTATTTGGTGTTTACATATATGAATGTATTCTGGACACTTGTTATGTCATACATATATAAGATGTTACTTTAACGATTAAAAGTATACATTCCATGAAATTGCCTTTATTTACAAAATTTATAAAATCAAGATGATGTACACATGAATGTATCTATGTATGTAAACATATTAAAACAGACATGTTAATATATTTCAAAGGAAAATCTAAATTTAATTGCAGTGTAAAATACTTTATGCGATTATATTAATTTTTTATTACAATATTTTATTTAAAACGTAAATTGCAAGTAAACTTTATCTACCTGCAAAACAGATGGTAAAAAGATAAAAACATGAAAAATATTTTTTAAATTAGCATTACTATCAATGTGAATCATTTTTGTTAAGAAATGTAAACCAGTGATTTTAAATATCTATACATAACGGCGTCGTTTTAGCGTTTGTGGAGTCACAGGATCAGTTAGTGGTCGTTTCTGAATTGTCGGTAAATCAGTTTTATATTTACGAACTGGTTGAGCTTTGTGCACAATTTGTTTTCTCAAATGTGCAATTTCTTGCTGCTCTTGTTTTTTCTTAGCAGCAATTTCCTGTTATTTTCATTTCATCAACATATAACATTTTCATCCTAACAATAGAATATTTTTAATAAATAACGTTTAAAATGTCATAATTACCATTTGTCTCAGTTGCTCTTTTTGTCTCTCTTTTCCTTTCATATCATCGTCAAAGCGTTTTCTTTCTTGCGCTCGGGTCGTTGTTTGCAATAGTGGTGTTTTTGGTACCTTCAAATTTTTCCTCGGCAAACATGGTACAAATGGTGGTTTCTTCCAAAGCTGAATTATATCCGGAACCGATAAACGTTTTTATTGTTTGTTAACATAATGTACAATTCAATTAAAATACGTGTTTCAATTCGGATACAACTTTTGACTCGCTTAATTACCTCAGTACTTTTATTAATATGTTGGTAAGAATTTGTTTTTTGAGTGTTTCCGTTTGCGTTTTCATTCATTTTCTCGTTATTATTATTACTGTTACCATGAAAAGTTGTTCGAGGCTTTATAAACTTGGGAGCCGGTTTTGCCCGGAATACTCTTACTTTCTTTTCTTCTTCTAAAATCTGCAGATAATTGAAGTATTATAGAACTATTCAATAATTTTACCAGATTAAAGATACGATTTTTATACCTTGTTTATACGTTTCTGTTTACTCCCCCCGTTGTATTTTTCTCGTAAATCAAATGTAAACGGATTTACCAAGGTGTTTTGTGGTTTCTTCACTTTGTTACACTTCGCATTTTTAACTTTATCCTCCTAAAATGTTCACCACAATTTTTACCAAGCAATCGATAATGTCAATGATACAAATTTAATATTACATACGCTTTGAACATTGGCAATATGAACCACATATTCTTCTTTAATTTTCGCGTTTTCGTTGTTAAAGTTCTGGTACGTTTCATCAGTTGAATCAGGTATTTCATGTTTTATACCAGACAAACGGAAATTATTCAAAGATCTGGAAACATATTTAAACGATCGTTTTTTCTACTATTGGATACAAGGAAATAATATGGTTTTGATTACGAAGAAATTCACAATAATTCTTACTCGGCTAAAGACGCACCGGCATCCGTAATCGTGTTCGAAAGTGTATCATTTTCCAAGTTTGGTTTCGGCGTGCTTACAACTACGGTTAATTTATCTAAAGAGAAAGAAATAGTTGAAGGGAACGATGAATTTTATTTTTTTTTTAAATTGATGGAAATTAACTTACTAAAATACGCATCTTCCACATTAAGTAAATTCGAAAAATCGATGAATTGCGGAGATTCAATGCAATTCCATTTTTCATTTTTATCCGCATTTCTATATTTGCTCCAAATGTCACCAGGCGATTTCAATCTGACATCGTCTTTTTTCCATAATTTTCGCGACGGCAGTTTCAAAGTATTTTTCAGGTAAGTTAACGGTGTCACTAATTGTTCGTATTTTTTGTTCTTCAGTGTTGCTGGTGACGACATTATTCTGGATACTATCGAGATAAAAATCGTACCTATTGTATTTTGTCAAAGCGTGAAGAAAGAAATAATTTTTGTAAAAAGATTCCCTTCGAAATTTCAATTATTTGAATTCACAATAATGTTTTATTTCGTAACGCAGGAATACTTAACGCGACAGTAACTGTAACTTGAGTGTTTATGTTGGAACAGACAGGTCTGTTTGAACTTGAATTCCGAAGGTGACGGAACACGTGAGAAAGACAATGATTTGACTAATAATTGTAACTACTGCTATTTTTTGTATTATAAACATAGTAAAGAAAAAATTGAGTTTTGAAATCATTTCTGCAAACCAAAAATTGGATAAAGAAAATGAAATAAATATACCATAAAGAATATATCCAGTATCGATGAAAAATGCTTAAGTCCATTTATAGTTTTTTGGTAGACTCGGCGATTCAAACGTTCTGAATTTACAACGGCCTGAATTTACTGTCCTTAGCGTGGGACTGCTTTGTTTTTCGTACTTTCTCTCATCTGGCGGCGCTGATTTGAACTAAATTATATGCTACTTATTTTAACATCGTCCATATTTTGTGAACATAAAACGTTCAAAATAAGAACACACATTGTTGTTTCTGTCAGAACTGCACTTGACTATTGTTATTCACCTAAGCAGTATAACAAAATAAATATTTTGTTATAATAATTTACATAACTTTTTTGTTCCTGGGTGGTGCTCTGCACATATTTCAAGATTTATATTTTTAAGTAATATATTATGTAACGTTTGTATATGTATTATAACCTCAATTCCAATTCGAATTTCATTTAAAATAATTACCCATTAGATAAATCTCCTACACGTTATCGAAGGAAAAGACCATGTCCGCAAAAAAAGCCAAGTGCATTACTACGTTTTGCCCTTTTTGCAACAATCAGCCGCCTTTGTGCTTACAATGTTTTGAAGAAATTCACAAAGATGAATAGTTTTTTTATGTATATAAAGATGTAAATAAATTTGTTAATTACAGTAATCAGTTTTTTAATTGCTATAACGCGGCAATCGTTCATGTACCACCGGTGGCTCAGCCCGCCCGATGGGACAATTGTGTGTGTACCACCGGTGGCGCATCCCGTCCCTTGGGACAGACATGAATATACCACGGGTGGTACACCCCGTCGTAAACGTATTAAATACAGAGAACACTTTAATGATAATATATGGATACAGCTTTAATATAATATTCACGATATGACAATATATATACTGCTACTTCACGCAACAGCCAAGCAGCTTCTTATTACAACGCGCGCGAAAGCGCTCGTAGAGACGCCAAAACAAAAAAAAAAGAATAACGTAACTATTACGTAAGGAAGAAATGAAAATATCCTTCGCGGTGCATTCAAATCGTAGATTCTAACAATTTTTTATTCAATGAAATTGTGTAATATTTATCTTGAATCATGTTCGATTTGTTACAATTTAACTGGTTCTTCTTAACACACTACTTACCGGCAGCCGATTAATAGGCTTTACGCTGCCAGCGTTTATCGATCGGTTGCCTAAAACGCAGCGTTTTGTTGATTTCGATTATCTACCGGTCGACTAAAAATCAGCTGTTTTTCAAATATTTTATTATCTTTTTAACAAATGAACACAAAACCATTTTGTTATCTTAGCTGTTTGAATAGCTGTTATTGATAATCATTAACAATCTGCAGAAGAAACGATGTCGTAAGTTTTTATTTATCGAATTACCAAAGAGTTCGAGATCGAATTAACAGGTATTTTGTATGTTTAATTCACTGCCGGTAAGTAATGTGTTAATATTGCATGTGACGAGCTGCGCATGACCATCGATATTCCCTGCATACGAACATATTTCTATGGATACAAAGGTTCACAACAAAGCATGTAGTACTGGTACTGTTGCATTTTTTACCAAAATCTTTTAAACAGATCATCTTTCGATATGACCGATCTTTCTTTCGTCCAGAAATTGCGATTAGTTCAGTGCACGACTTTTTTCATTCAAAAAAAGAATTCGTTTAAGAGACTCGACATATTGGTGGCAATATGACAATTTTCCGCGTTACACTATAGCACGGTACATCGAATGCATACGAGAAGTCTTTAAAGAGGAAAATTAACGATGCGTTTCGATTGAAAGAAACGTTTCGAATTAAAGGATTAGAAAGAAACTTCAAATATGTACGGGTTAAGGTAAGATATAATAATTGATATATTTTATTACTATTATTTGTACGTGTCAAGTAAAGAGCTCTTACTAGCTTGTAAATACTTATTATAATCCAAACTTGGTGTCGAAATTCAAGTCTGAGTACTCGAGTATACTAACTCGCCTCCGAGTTTATCTGGATTTAGATTAATCCTTTCGTCGCGACAGATCTTAATACGCAACGTGTGCAAATGTTTAACCACGGCTGCAAAATTTGTTGTTTACGACGTATCGTTTTAAAAATCGTTTTACTAAAAGCACCTATTCTTAGCCTTTTTTTTTAATCTCACGGTATACATAAATTAATTATTAAAATTCTACGGCATATAAAAGAATATATTATATTTTTTCGCCTATCTGAAAAAAAAAATACATTTTTGACTGATTTACAAAAAAGTATAATATTTTTTTCCGTTACTTTTTTAACTTTTTTAGAAAGATGAAAAAATGTTCAGAATAGAATAATCTTTTTTCTTATTCTGTATAATGTTTCAGAGCTGAATACAATATCGGCGGCCTCGGTACAAGTCGATGGCTAGAAGCGCTTTGGGAACCAGCTGCACAATTGTATACCTTGCCAAATGCGCTTGATATGTTGGATGTGACTGGCGATGGAGATGCTAGGCTTATTTGCGCCGATTTGGGGACACTCAGTGTCAATTCTGCTAAAGTAATGGAGCATGAAAATTCGGAATAATTTAATTCAAATAGCACACAGACTTATTAAAAATGTTGAGTAAAAGACTAAAGATGTACGAAAGACGTCTGAACTACGCCCAGCGTTACAAATCAAGATATCTTTGAGACGTGGCGCTGCACAGTGTGCCAAAACACTTGTCTCATACTACAAAACCTGAAATTTTCATACATTTTTACTGCTTCATTTCCGGTTTTCTTGTGTTTCCAAGTCCCTAAGCATTCTTAATTCAAAAAGAATTGCTCGGGAGCTGTGAAGCACTATCCGCTGGTTCTAGAAGCGTCTTAAAAACGCCTTAACCCTTTGCGGACGTAGGACTAAGTATCAAATTGAAGTAATTAGCTCACTACTTCAGTTTTTTTTTTTTTTAATTAAATTATATGAAAATTACGGTTTCCTCAAATATAGCGCATGAGTTCGCGGTTACACCAACCGTATTGCATAAAAATATATAAGTTTATTAGTTGCGTTCATAGTGTTTTGCGAACGCATATATGAGTCTATCGTCCTCAAAGGGTTAAAGACGTCAATTTTATGTACATCGTTTAGACTAAAAATGGACGTCTCTAAGACGTCGTGTGCTACCTGAAGTAAAGGACCATTAAGAATTATTTTCTATAAATAGTGTTTTATCAGAATTTTTTTTAACAATTAACGTCCGATTCGTCGTTTCAGATACGAGTTTACAAAGGAGGCGATCAAGTGACGGAACACAACATGATAAATCCACCCTGCGGAGTGGTTGGTTTTTACACGGAAAACGGGGAACCCCGATCGTCCGTGTTAGCAGTGGGAGTTGGTTCTAGCGTCTACATCTTCAAAAATATGAGACCTTATTTTAAGTACTCTTTGCCGCATATTGACGTGCATCCAAAAGAGCGAGAAGTACGGAGAACCTTTGTTTTGTAACGTTGATATACGAGGTTTGATCAAAAGATTGGCAAAAAATCTCTTCGTAAGTGAAGAGAAAAACTGATGACGATTTAACTTGAGTTTATATCGAAAGGTTATTCTTTTCGAGATTTATAGTGAATTTTGTAATTCGATTTTTGTTACTTCCAAGATTTTTCAATTCACTTTTTAGCAAAAGTCAGGTATTTTTATTTTCCATCTATCTTACTCACTTGACTTAGCTTTGTGTGGCTTATCTTTTGCTACTAAAACTGAATAGCTCATTAAAAGGACGCATTTTTAAAAGGAATCTAGAAACGAAAGAAAATTCCAAGACTGATCTGGAAGCAATTTCTATAAATGCCTGTAAAAAGTATTTTCAGAAGTGTGAAAGTGTAAAAAGATACTATTTCGAAGCAGACCATTTTAATTTAGAATAATTTTTTATTAACAAAATTTGATGACGTCAGTTAGGATATTTTTTGGATCAAACCTTGTTTCTTTACTCGAAGAATGTGAAAAAAAAACCGAATGTATTCGCAGATTTGGCACAAGGCTGGACTAGACGAAGAATTAAACGTGCTCACGTTAGCCGACGAGCTGGATCTATTGTTAAAAGAACTCGGAGCAGGATTTATCTCTCCACGTACATTAAAATTTCTATCTATGGACCCAAATTTAAGACCCAGCTTCGCGGAGCAATACAGAAGAGTTCCATTGGTTAAAAGCAACCCTTTACCCGCTCTTGCCGTGATACGAAAAGACACGTGGAACGATCCAGCATGTGGTTGTCTTGTACTAGGCACAGAATTTGGAGAAATGCTTATTTTAGATCCTCGGTAGAGATTATTTCAAATTTCTCCTTTAATTATTAAGTATAGAAATAAATTCTTCCCGACTGGATTCACATAATTAATTCAAAACCACCGAGTTTCTATCGTGATGGTATTCGCAAGCTACCAGAAAAATGGCAGAACGTCGTCAACAATAATGGAAATTATCTCGATTTTTTATCTGTTTTCATTATTTTTAAATAAAACTTTGATTGCACCCTAAAAGTCGGATAGAATTCATTTCAGCATGTGGTTATCTTGTATTCGGCACACAATTTGGAGAAATTCTTATTTTGGATCCTTACTAAAGGTTACAATTTCAAAAATTTCCTCTCTAATTAGAAACTTTATCTGTGTAACTCTTTTACTTATACATTTTTCCATGTGGACAATTTTGATCGTAGGACGTTTTCCGTGATGGATAAACACTTGTTAGAATGGCCTCCAGTCGCGTTTGCTTGCACTGGTTTATGGGCAGGCGATGGAAGGATATTAATGATTGGGAGAGACGGAAGAATAGGCGCGGTAAGAAAGGGAAGTCCAGTGAAACTTTGGGAAAAATTACCCTCACCAGCTGTGAATATTTCGACGCTTAATAATAACGGAATCGCGGTAACCATTATGGATGGAACTTTGATTGGTTTCTCAAGAAAGGTGCGCTTAGAGATTCTTCTTTCAAGTGCAAAATAATTGAGGGATAATAAGAAATTTTAATGATACAGGGGATTAAACTTTGGCACGTTCAAGTTCCGGGAGCGATTTTGGACTCAGTGAGCCTGCCAGTACCACAAATCGGACTCTCTTTGCTCGCAGTAAGCACTGCTGGATACGGTATTCGAGTGTACGATGGAAAACATCATGTGGACACGTTGAAAATTACGGAACCTGTGTCCGCGATGAAGGCAATTATAGATAATTATATTTGGAAATGTTGAATACTGTGAAGCTCTCGGCTTCACTGAAAGTGTCTGGCACTAGAATCTTTCGTTTATTAACGCGTTTCATTTTCAAATTTTCAAATATTTAAATATCTAAATTT
>NW_017100200.1:2046475-2057504 GCF_001263275.1 Habropoda laboriosa | reverse complement strand
GAAGTACTTAAATTTGTAAGGCATTCAACTTTACCGATAACGCATTTTATCTTTCAGTGCTAGATAGCACACGAAAGAATAAACATCCTGAAACTTAAAACTTAGACTTTCTACATTTTTATAACTTAAAAAAACCTTTCTCCTCTATACTTATAATATTGACAATTTATATTATCTTTTTAACGTAGTACGGTCGAATGGGCCAAGAGGAACGAACAATGGCGATGGTGACCATCGGAGGTGGACTTTGCGTAAAAATTCTAAAACGTACTGCCAACTTCAACACTCATAATACAGCATCGAATTCAACGTTGAGTGACGGTTCTAGATTTGTAATACCAAAAAAAACGCGATTGTTTGTCGAGCAAACGATACGCGAGAGGTCAGAGGCGAAGAAGATTCACACTACTTTTCAACAAGGTCTTCTTCGACTACGACTAATGGTGGCTAAAAAGGCAGTCGAATCTTTGAATAACAGTCAAGGCGCTGGATCACATATGATTACCATGGAAGCCACCGTTTTAGGACTAGGACCGAATTACCAGATTCGAGTATCACTCACTAATATATCCGACGAATTGTCCGACACAGACTTGTACATCGTTTGTAGAAGCGAGAACACGGATGTGAATCCACACGTGTCGGATGTGCCTCTGTTACCAAGCGGAATTCCGATTCCTTTGGTCGTTCGTGCATCTTTAAAAGGCATAATATCCGGGAAAGTGGAGATTCTGCTGTGTAAGAAATCAAGAACGAAACCACTAATTGTGACGACAGTGATCTTGCCTGCTGCCGAAGAAGACATCGAAGTTTAATCTTCTAAGATGTAAATACAGATTTGTTAAATGATATTTT
This sequence comes from Habropoda laboriosa, assembly GCF_001263275.1. Classification (NCBI taxonomy): domain Eukaryota; kingdom Metazoa; phylum Arthropoda; class Insecta; order Hymenoptera; family Apidae; genus Habropoda; species Habropoda laboriosa. The sequence continues at coordinate 2,056,649 of NW_017100200.1, read as the reverse complement.
CTATGTAACTTCTTTAATAATTTTCATATATATATAGTGTGTGTATAATATAACGATGTGATTTGTGTAAATTTGGAAGATAAATTTTGTAATTGCATTATAAAAATTGTATGTCGGAATGTTTGATTCTTTCCTTTTTATATGTAGATTTTTTGTATTATTATGGGATATTCTATTTTTGGAAGTATTATTTGATCAATAGTATTAAATTTTCAGTTATACGTTTACTTTAGTTCTTAGTTAAGAAAATTATATAAAATTGATGTTATTTGTAAATGTTTAAAATATCGCGGGATTCCCATTGGTTGTCGGTAAAATCACCATCCTTTGTACCTACTCCACCCTTTGCTATTTATATGTCGTCCACTACAGCTGATCGAAGGAGAACCCATATAAACTGATAGACTAAACGCGCAAACATTGCGGGCTGGTCGCAATTATTTATTGTCTGTGCAAAATGTACAGTCATCATACCAACACGAAGATGATCAATAATTAATAAGAAGTGAATGGAGGCATCCAATCGGAAGGAGTTTTCATTTTTCTGTGATGTCGAAAAAAATTATCATGCTTCCGATATGTTATTTTCCAAGGCGATGTCTCATGATCCTCCAGTTTCATGTTCTTCTTATCTTATTACTCTTTCCAGGTAAATTTATACATTAATTATTTAAACATTGTTTCTCGTTTATAAGACTTTTAATTTTATTATTTCTTCTTTATTTTTTAGATTTTAATCAACTTAGTTTAGAGTGATATACTTTTGTTTTTTGTTTTTTTATGAGCACTGTTGAGTTCAGCATTAGAAATATTAAAATTTTAATTTATATACAAATAAATCTATACTTTGCTTAAAATGTAAATGATTTATACTTGTAGCTAAAGAATGCACCATGCCAGAAGCAAGTCAAGAAGGATTATTGCATTCTTTTAAAAGTTATTCAGATATAGCAATGTTTCATTATACAGTTCCAAAAGAGGTGCTCAGAGCTACTTGGCAATTTGCTGCATTTATGGATGGGCAAAATTGCCCAGAAAGAAAAGTGCATATGTAAACATCCTTTCTTTAATTTTTATTCCTTGAAAAGAAATGCTGGATAATGTAATAAATTTGCTTTTATTACTGTAATTTCTAGATACCTGCAATGGGGCAGTTACCCTGTGATATCTGTAAATAATGATACATTTCCTAATGATATGTATCCTAAGCGTAATCATACTATTATAGTTTCTGCAATTACAACATTTGAACCAAAAACTACTGCAATTGTACCAGTTTATGGACCAGAAGCTGGAGATTGGTTTGTTGGAGCATATTTGTCTCATTGGGATGAGAAAGTGCAACAACAGGTGCATCTTTATTTTTTATACTTTAATTAATTTTATAATATTTTACATTAATCTTGCAATTTTTCAAATTGTAGGGGCTTGGCCATAAATGCCACTATAGTATAGGTTCTGTAGCCATATGGACACAAACCAATAGTATTGAAAATATACCTATTGGTTACCAACATACATTAAGAACAAAAGAAACTACTTCTTATTACAAGTAAAGAATGTCATTATTGTATTCATTTAAAATTAAAATTAGTGTTATTAGTATATTGAATTCTCTCTTAGGATATACATACCATCAGGAACATGGAATTTTCAAGTAGATATTTGGGGTTGTAATTTCACTGTTTATAAGTCTCACGGTATACACGAGGTTTGCATTAAAAATATGGCTCTACAAGGACGTTCTCTACCTGTTTTCAATCACTCTGAACAAAATGAAATTAGAAATGTAACTGTGTTAGGTTCATACACCTTTACAGAGTCTTCTCCCTATGAAGACAGTTATTACTATTTGATGATTATTTCAGACAGTATTATTGAAGTAAATGTAAAAGTAGTCACTTCAGGTAAAGTTGGTCATCTATTATCTTTTTTATTTAAATTAACATCAAGTTTATAAATTATTTTTATTGTGCCTTATTTTTTCAGAATGTCCAATCAGAATAACAGAAAAGTCGTTTGTAAGACAATATTTGGATGCACCTTCATTTTCTAAAGCACTAGCTCAATTACACATGAAAGATCTAACAAAACATCGTTTGCATCACGATGAAAATAAAAATAACGAATCATTTTATAATGGGGTTGATCTTATGAAAAATCAATTCCATATACCAGATGAAAATTTTGATGATCCATGTGTCCCAAGATATCAACTTGCCCGAATAAAGCATTCACAAACATTCTCTGGTGTCTATCTATTACAGGTATTAAATGTTTAACATAACAACAAATATATATTATATTAATTATTAATGTATACATATAAAAATTCGATACTCAGGGTAGAGAATGGTTAACTTCTTGGGTAATCTTAACTGATATACATCCAGTAGTAACACAATTTAATATTTTACCATTAGTAGATATTGGTGGTACACTTGATATAAGTGTTCATTTGGAAATGGATAAAGTAAGTAGTAGTAACAGAAATTCGTATATGTAATTTTGTATTCAATTTAATTCTGATTATTTTATGGCTTTCAGGTATCAACAAGACAGCTAGTAAAAGTTATACTTTGTGTTCGTCGTGGGCGAGTTCCAGATAGAATTAAGGGTAATATTGTATGCGAGGATTCAAAAATGTTAATGAATTTATCTTCGTTCGATAAACATGACGGAAGTTTATTAATACCATATCCACAGTCAGATACTTGGTATGTTACTTTACATGCAACATGTTACTTTAACGGGTAAGATCATATTTTTAGAAATGTAAAATGAAGATTACAATTGAATGAACATTGCAAAATGATATTATTCTTAAAATAGAAAACCCGTAAATTGTGAAATGGAAGAAATTTTAGTATCGCTGGATATACGAACTAGGCAATGTGTGTTTCCTGGAAATTATCCATGTGGTCATCATGGACTTTGTCAAGAAATTCATCGAGATATTCTATATTATACGACGTGTAAATGCTTTGAAGGTCTGATTATTATTAGCAGTAACTAATTGTTGCTTACATAGTTGTTTTCAAGCATGCCAATATGTTTTATCACACAGGATACAAAGGTTGGGGCTGTACTGATGCTACTAGTGCCAATCCTGAATCCTCTCTTCTTATAACAACAATGATGCTCACTTTAAGTAATGGTTTTTTCATACCTGCTATATATTTAGCTGTTAAGCGCGGATTATATACTGAGGGATTAGTCTATTTGGCAACTATGCTTTTTTCGTCTCTGTACCATGCTTGTGATCAACATATTATGACTTATTGTGTTGCTAAATATGAAGTACGTAAATTGCTTTGTGTTACAATAATTATTTCTTCAATTTTTTTTTAAATACGTGTCAAATATTTTTATTAAATTTATTCCAGGTTTTACAATACAGTGACTTTTTTTCAAGTATATTAGCATTTTGGGTAACACTTGTTGCAATGGCTGAAATACCGATTCATTTTGTATCATTGTGTCATATGTTTGGAGTTCTTATAATAGCTTTTGGAGTGGAATCCAATAAAACAAGCCTAACTAGTATATTAGTACCTTTAGGAATGGGCATTATGATTCCAGTAAGTAATTTAGAAAAACTGTTTATAATAGTGTTATTTCTTTTTTATGTATTTTTCAGATGGGAACATATGTTTATCGTTGTTTTCATTTGAAAAAATGGAAAAAACCTGACCGAATTTCAAAGTTATTAGCAGGTTTAACATTGGCAGCCATAGGTTTATTGCTCTTTTCTTTAGTTGAAACGGAAGCTAATTATCAGGTATATACAATACGCATTACATTATGTTCAAAAAAGATGAAAAATTATGTAAACAAAAATTTATATTTACTTTGCAGTATGTTCATAGCGCATGGCATATGATAATAGCCATCTCATTGATATTTCTTTTACCACCATCGCGAATAGAGCAAATTGGTTCTTCAGGTAGTTCATTTAGCGACGATAGTGAATTACTTGATTATAAGGATTCGCCGGGTAGTCCAATTTTTACGGTAACCACTGGCCAGGAAAATTTGGTAATTGCCTCGAATTGAAAATTATATTAAAAATAAGTAGAGCAAGGAAACCAAATACGTACTATTGTTTAAGTTATTTGTGCCAAAAGAGTGTTCTAATTCTTTAAGCAAAAAATAGATTACAGTATTACGATAATCAAAATTAGAAAACGAATGTACATGTACAAGTATCATGTATATGTACATAAAATATTTATGTATAAATTTTATAATAGTTCCTAAGTAAGGATATATAAGTGATTATAGGGTAATCTATGTTGAGGTTTTCAACTTAATACAGCTCAACATAACATAAAACTACTTATAGCTATAAAAGCTGAATGAACTTACAAATGGTGCTACTCTATTCTTACTATGTTGTTTTTAGAATATAATCAACAATACTAATAGATCTATTTTTATATCTTTCTTATTGTTGGAAATTATATCTTGTCACATTAAATAAGTCACAAAAAATTAAGATCTATTTTTTCTAGAAGATTATGTCGCCAAACGATACCATCTAAAAACTGGTGACGGTTTATTGAGTTTACTACGTTAATATTTAAATCTACAGTTTCCTGTGTATATTCCGTAGTCTTCTTTGTAATCATAATACGATTTTTAGGTGAAGTACGTTCATAAGTCATTAGATGTTAAAACATTGATAGTATATATAAGTACAGATACAGTTACATATATTTCCATATTTTTTTATAGTACTTAATATACTGCTTTGCTTCATTCATTAAAATAATTTATTCCTCCCAAAAGCATTTTTATACACAAGGTATATGTTTTATGTATACAGTAGTACAGAAAAATATTAGTTACATAGATTACCCTATATACATTGCCATCAGTGAACTACATCCAAAAGTAATCATTAATTATATTTTATTTCTTACTTTTTAATATTATTTGTTGTATATAAAGAAATGTATACTGTGTGCATGTTCTGTGTAACTACTATAACTTTGGGAAACGTGAAAGTCTAAAGCAGTATGTATGTATCTTATTAAGGTAAAGTATCAATTTACACATGCAATATTGTTACATCTACTTTTCACATTTAGTCGTGTTCAGAGTTATGTAAGGGACCACAGAATGTAAAAGGTACTAATAGTATATTAGGAAATGAAAGTATGAATGCTGTGCCTAAATACAGATAAATTATTCGGAAGTAGAATTCAAATTTCAAAAATTTAATAACTAAATGTTTGCAATTTTAGTCGTTTTTGATACAAAAATTCTTATAGGAAATATGTAACAGTGATTATTTTAATTTATGTTATCAATAAATGTTACGTTTTTGATTTTGGTATAGACATAGAGATTTGCTATAGACCTCATGTAAGTGTTAATTTAATATTGAAAATTCCCAAAGTTAGTTCTAATACAGAAGATACACCCATTAACTCTATGTATAAGTAAACTAAAAAATTATATTTATATGTATACATGAAACTGTAAACTTTATAATTTTATCTTTTTTTTTATAACGTGATATTTACTGCAATATCTTATTCATAAGATATTCAATTTATAATCATGACCTAATAGAGTATAATTTATAATTATCATCGTTCATATTTCAAACTTTTACTACAATTTGCGTAAAATCATTTTTATATAGTAAATTACTAAAGTATAATGTTTACTTTAGTTACTATTCAAATACCTCACAATGTGTAAAGTGCCATCTAAGATTTCTCTTTCATCCTATGCCGATTATATTATAAATTTTATTTTTACACTATTGAAAAAAGGCAGGGTGATTGATAAGAGGGAATTCATACAATGCAAATCTTTAAAAGATTTATGTATGCTACATCACTTAAGATTTTAAACAAAGAAGAAAGGTATAATGATACCAACATTAATATTGAAAAGTACATTAGTAATGTGAATTGTATTATAAGTCTGTCATAATCTCAGAATAAATGTAAAAACTACAATATTTCGTATTTAATAACACGTAAGGAAATTAATATTTCATATTATGTTAAATGAATTGGTTAATATTTGGATCTAGTTTCCTATTAATATTTATTTTTAAATTAAAAATAAAACCACGTATAAAAATGTCATGAATGTAGCACCCTGTCCAAAATTATAGCATCATTATTTCTTTCATAATATAGTAACAGACGTTTATTATTTTTAAAAAAATTTTGTACCTAATTATTTTTCTTATTTCTTTCCATATACAATACCATTATTGTAATTCCAATAAACTAAAAATTTTCACTACTCTGTTCCACTTGTACTGTAAATGTTAAACATCTTTCTTCTCTTGTCAATTACATCCAGTACATGTTCATATTGTTGCAAAACGCACCTGAAATCATGCATGATACGTCCTTTTTAGAAATATGAATGTAGAAAAGTTATATAAAAAAGATGTTTAACATAAATGACTAAAATATTGAAAAAAGAAAATCTATCATTTCAATAAATGTGTTTAAATAATTTATATATTTTTACTCACTTCTCTGTTCCACACACCCCTATCCAATCTAATGCATTAATGATTATAGAATATTGGTTTCTTAAGTATTGTGAAATGCATGATAAATTTATTTCAATGTCAGTCTTTTTCTTTGGCTCATAAATTGCATTCATATAACAAGATTCAATTTCGTCGCTAAAAATCTTCCACACCTGAAAGATTTCTTTATTACTATTATACATTAATTTCTTTTCATGATAGACACATGTATATGATATTACTATACCTGTATCCATTTATTTTGTAATAGGTCCCGTAAATTTTTCCTCTTTTCAAATTTTTGTAAAGCGTAAATTGCTTCGATACCTTCTTCTATATTTTTTACATTTTCAAATATATCGTTAATTAAATTTACTACCATATTCTCTAATTGTAAGACCGCGTACCTAAATCGCCTAATTTTTCTAAGCCAAATAGATTTCGTAACATCAAATATAATGTCACCGGACATTATAATTTCATCTAAACTTTCATGAAACAAAGATTCAATTTCCCGCCAATATGCTTCGTAATCGGTTCCTTTTGGACCTCCAATTAACCCTATTTTATTACCCCTAATAAATAATACACAAATTATGACTAATCTACATAGTTTATATATTTCTCTTTTTCCTTTTTCCTTTCATACCTTCCAAATACAATTAATGCTTTACAAATTTCAATAACGTCATAGCATCTTTGTTTAAAAGTATCAATTTTGTTGAAAACTTCTTGTTCATTAACGTTCCATTTTTTATCAGGTTTTATGTAGGATATAACATTTACCGTAAGCTAAAAATGTAATTAAATGTTAATGAACTGCTACATGATAAATAAGTGAATAAAACATGAAAAAATAATACTTGATTGGGAGCGTACATTATCATAAATTGTTTTATAAATATTACAACAGAATATACATTTTTCTAGCATCTGTATCCCCATTTCCGGGTTATTTCCAAGAACCACGTCTAATTCGATGTATTTTATGCATTGATGCATTATCTGAGAGCTCATCGCTTGGCATAATGTTTCCATATTACTTCTGTAAAAATATTCTACTTTTAAATCTGATTCTCGTATTTAAATTATTGCTATATAATTTATTGTTCTTACGTAGTAGAATAAAATGGCGATTCTGCCCAAATGTATAATATTAGCAGCAATGCTTCTGTTACAGAATTTTCAACATCTTCTGGAATATTCAGTTTTTTACAAAAATTATTTAAAATATTCAAGTACGTCAAATTGGACGACGCTTCTTTTAATCTTGCATCGATGCGCAAAGTCAATTCTCCTAATGTATTTGCACTAGGAGAATGCAAAGTTTTCAGTATATCGATTATCGATCGAACTTCGGCGTTAAGAAGTTGAGTACGTAAATGTTTTAAATTTGTATCTACAAAAAAACATACCTCTTGTAATGAAAAATTAAAATAGATGTTTTAAAATAGAAATTGAAATAAAAAAAAGTCACTAAATAAATATGAAGCAGTTAAATTAACTAACTAGTTACTAACATTTTCCTCGTTGATATTATTGTTGCTCTACGCAATTGTCGAATCCAAAACAAAATTATTTTTTCCAATCTGTCGACTAATTTTCGTTTTCTTTCGTCTTCCTCTGAGAAAAGAGTTGTTTCATTTTCGCCCAACAAAAAATAATCATTTTTGTCCGATGCTTTCGAAAATGTCTGAAGAAGACGTTCCTTTGGTACGTATAATGCAGTTAAATCCATTGGTTTATAAATTTCCTCCATTAAACGCATCATAAACTCGTGTAAATTTACGAACACGTCATTTCTTACAACTGTTCATTATGGAAAATTGTATTTGCAACAATGGCCTATAATTAATTTTGAACAAAATAACGATATAAAATAATAAAATAATAAAAATTTGTAATATTTTATTTGGATACATGATGCATAATCATCGCTGTGAAGCACAATCGGTGCATATATATTTTCCATAAATTTGAAAACAGTATTTTTAACATTTTTGTTAACACTACCGAATGAAACGGTATTACGAAAATTGTCTGGTGTGTAAATTTGCCATGGAGATCTCAAGAAATATGTAAATCCTTCGGATGATTGTACCGGAATATTTAATATGGCGTTTAATTCGTTTTTCTCGTAAAATATACTTAGCACTATATTTGAAGGACTTTTAAAATATTCTCGAATTATTTCATCACAACATTCGTTCCAATTCAGATAATCGCAGAAAAAGTAATGTGTTAAATCTTTTACATGTTTCACCTGAGAATATTTAAACATTCAATTACATAATAGCCTTAATAAAAAGTTTGAATTACTGTTACTTTTGTAAGTGTAGTTTGAAAAACGCGCCATAGATGTCACTGCAGTGAAAACAATCTTATCAGATTGATACCTACAATATTATATGTATGTATCATCATGTTGAAGCAATATTTTATCCATTTAGTAATTGTAAATTGTATATGATATTGTGTATAATTTTTACTTTTAATTAATGTCAAATTATGTACGATGTTCATTCTTTACATGTTTCTAAAATATCAGAATATTAATAACAAGTTTTCCTTATTTAAACAGTAAGTCATTGCTACATTGCAACTTTAGAAAACAACAAACTTTTTAATTTTTATTATAAAATAAAAAAAAAAAGATTGCAGATGCTTTGCAGCATATTATCTTATTATCCCCACTTTAAATACCACGTGTTGTGTACGCAATTGAAAGTGACGGTTTAATAAGAGTTAAGATATCGACTACAATAGCTCTACTAACTAAAGTAATCAACTCCTCCTCACTATATACTGGTTTTTCGGGTTCTAAAGGAAGTTCTTCTTCAACTTCAGGTGATTCTGAAATATAGTTAATTATTTTGAAATTAACTCTTAATTACACCAAGCAAAATCTCACTTTAACAGAAATTAAAACTTTTATCCAGATTTTCAAGACTATTTTACGCGTATTCTTAAATCAATTAAATAATAAACAATTTACAATGCATCGTTCACATTGTATATCTTTATCGGTTATTACAATTTGCATAAGATTTGTAAATGCGCGTACATAATTATTTTACCTTGTCGCCCAAAATCTTCTTCATCAGTATCCATATCTAAAAATTCTCTATGATAATCTACCATTTTATCGGCTTTTTTCGAACCTTCAGGTTTTTGTTCTTTTTTACCACTCATATTTATTTATTTTACGCGATACTTTTTATTTACAAAGATAAATATTAAAGAACGAATATCAAAATAATTGTATCGTTTCACGACACTGTCTTCACCTTCATTGTTATATCGATATAATCAGCGATACTATATCGTATTCAGTCATATTTAAAACCATACGTATTAGTATGTCAAAAATATAAATTGATTTATGTATCGAAGAATGAATAATAAATAAATAAGTAAAAAGAAAAATTAATTGATAATATAATATATGGAACACTATTTGAAAGAGCGACAAAAATAAAAGATTTTCATAACTTGTTTGTGTCAAATTTACTTTATTCTTAAATATCTACAGTTGCAGTAAATCTAGAATATTGAGAAAATACAGTACAATGTCTGCGTGTGCAAAAGAAAAAATATTTATCGGTTCATTTATTCATACCAACGAACGTGGACAGTTGATTGTCGTTGATCATGGCGCGATACATG
>NW_017100200.1:2021127-2046072 GCF_001263275.1 Habropoda laboriosa | reverse complement strand
CTTTAATGCAAGGTACAACAACAGCATGTTATTTTGCATCTCTCTATTCAGAAGCATCTGTAAAACTTGGACAGGTAGTAGTGGCTAAAGGTCAACGTGCTCTCATTGGTAAACTAAGTATGGATACTATACGTGATGATAATTATTATGAATCCACAGAGAAATCTATAAAAAATATAAAGAAATTTTTAGAAAAATTTTTTTTTCTTAAATGTAAAACCTGAGTATCATTTAAATTTGTATTCTATTTTTTTTACATATAAAGTTGAGAGTTTTTTTTATATGCATAATGATCATTATAGAGCCCCCTCATAAAACCAATTATAACACCAAGGTTTGCTTTAAGTTGCTCCATGATACTGATGAGAGAATTAGGAAAACTAGCAAAAGAAAAAAATCTTCACATACAGGTACTACATAAAATGTTTCCATTTGGTTAATACCACATGTAAATAAACGAATTTTGATGAGTAATTATCACTTATTAATTGAAACATGTTTAAATGTATTTTCCCTTTTTGTGAGTATTCTGTGTATTCATTATTTCAACTTATATACAAAATATTTCAGACTCATATATCTGAAAATACAGATGAAATAAAAGCTGTAAAAGAAAAATTTCCTGAACATTCCTCATATGCAGCTGTATATGATGAAGCTGGACTTATTACAAATAAGGTATGTTAAATAAATATATACAAAGCATAAAAACTTTGAAAACTCTTGTCTATTTCCAGACAGTGCTAGCTCATGGAATATATCTCACAGATAATGAGATTGCATTGATAAAAGAACGAGGTGCATCAGTTATACATTGTCCTTCATCAAATACATGTTTAAAAAGCGGTCTCTGCGATGTTCAAAAATTGAAAAATAAAGGGGTGAAGATTGGTCTTGGCACTGGTATAAATATATTGTTTCTACACTAACTTAACTGGTACAAATATATAACATGTAGTATTTATAATAATACTCTTTTGTTTGCAGATGTTTCAGGAGGACAAAGTTGCAGTATTTTAGACACAATGAGATCAGCTTTAGAAGTATCAAGCCATTTGTCCATAATTAAAGATAATTACAAAGCACTTAATTATAAAGATGTATTTTATCTGGCTACTTTAGGAGGTGCAGCAGGTAAGATTCTCAAAGTTGAGACAAGACTCTGTATTATAATTATTTAGTGAATTTTTAGTTAATATGATATTTTTTTAGCACTTGCAATGGACAATCAAATAGGAAATTTTGAAATTGGTAAAGAATTTGATGCTCTTGTTGTGGATACAAGTGTAAGTGATGGACTTTTAAATGACTTGCAAAACAATACTTTAGAAGAACGACTTCAAAAATTCATATACTCCGGAGATGATCGTAATATAGTTCAGATGTATGTAAATGGGCATAAAGTTAAGTAAAACTAATTTTTTTTATTAGTTGAATATTAGTAATTACATATTTTATGTTTATACCAACAACCTTTTTAGTTATATACTAATATTATAGTTATTCTGATTGTATAGTTTAAGAACCTATAAAGAAAACTTATTTTGTGATAAATGTAAATTGAAATAAATTATGAATTATATATTACTTGAATAACTAACTTGAAGATTGATATATAGAAGTACCTTTATGTTGTTTCAGAAATGCTTCTATGCTTCTTGTAGCTTGTTCAAATGCTTTTTCAAATCCAGCACTATTATCATCCTAGAATTAAAAAAATAAACAAATACAATACAAATAAAAGAAAACATTAATTAGTAATAAATAAACGCTAGTAATACTTGCAAATAATGGGTCCCGTATATTTAGTTCTGCATTTGGATCATATTTTCCAAGTAGTTCAATGTTTGCTTGACTATCTTCTGGTTGCATCTGGTACAGATCATAAACTATTCCACTATCCATTCCAAGTATCCAATTAAATTTGTAGAAGTCTTCTTTTGTAATCTGAAATTATGAGGAAATATATTACTTTGTTTTTAAAGTAGAAAAATAAATGTACCTGTCTTGCTATATGTTTATAGTGTGTGATGCCTCTTCTTTGGAGTGTAGCTATAGCCCTAGGTTCTGGAGCATTACCTACATGATACTGTAAAAGTGCAGCACTATCTACTTCCCAAAAATCACATAGATGTAATTTTTTTATTTGATCATAAAATACTGCTTCTGCTATTGGAGAACGACAACTATTTCCTAAAAGTTTAAAACTAATAAAATGAAAACTAATGTGCATATACTTATTACTTTTAGAAATTAACTAATACCTTTGACATACCTAAACATACCATTAACACTTTCTTTTTTGATGACATGCTGTTAAGTACTTCTTTTGAGTAATGTATAATTACTTTTTACCCATTAGAAGGATCCTCACATATTCATTTTTTAAGGTTATGTAAGAAATCTTGTAAAATAAAAAATTAAAAACACAAATATATATATATACAGAATGTGTCACGAATCAGTTTTTTGCCCTCATAATTTTCTGCCCCCATAATATCGTGGCAATCGATTTATGACGGTTTCTGAATTCAAGGTCACTACAAGGTCATAGCGGTACTAAGTCGTTGAATTTGTCTTGGTATAATCTGTAATACTGTGAAATTAAAAATACAATTCCATTTAAAAAAATTATGGTAACCTTCATTTTTTATGGAAGAGAAATGTTTTTCGCTATTTTTAAATCTGAAATTTCTTGCCCATTGAGTACTAAGTTTTATTCACAATATTTTTTTGTCAGATGATCGGAAATGCCAAAAAAATTGTGGGGACTGATTCGTGACTAAATAACTATTACTTGTATAAGCAGTTGCACAAGTATCAATGGAATAGATATAAAATTTTTGAATATAGTATGTATATTAGATTAATATATTATACAGACAAAACAAAATTGCACTTTAATTACTATGTAATAATGAATAATAATTGAAGAGTTAGAAAAAATGCCTGTACATGATAAGTAATAATAAACCAATATTTTAATATTCCAATGAATATTTATTATGTGTTAAATTTTAAAATATACAATATTTCAATAACTTTAATCATAGTATTCCTATGATTCATTCTGGTCATAACTGATGATCTGGAAGTAGAGAAGATTATTGATATCTTCTGGAAGTAGAGAAAAAATTTAATAAAATATTTGTTTACCTTTATGCTGTTCTAGAAAGGCTTTTACACTCCGTAGACATTGTTCATATGCCTTATGAAATCCTGCACTGTCGCTATCCTGTAAATAAAATTTCTATAAATTTAACCTTTATCCTGTAGCATATAATATATTTCAAACTACTACAATAAATACATTATGTTTTGGGGTTTGAAATAAAATGTTATGTTAAATAAATATGTACATAGTAAGGGTCCCTTATTATGGTTTCTGCTTGTGGGTCATATTTTCCAAGAAGTTCAATTTTTGCAGTACAATTTTTAGGTTTCATATTATTTAATTCTTTAATGTTACTATTATCCATCCCAAATATCCAATCAAATTTGGTAAAATCATCTGTAGTGATCTGTAATAAAATATAAAAGTATATTAAGATTTGTATAAAACATTTTCTATATAATAATAATTACTTACTGGTCGTGCTTTGTGAGAATAGTTAGTAATACCTTTTTCTCTTAATGTAGACATAGCTCTATGATCTGGGTTTTTACCTGTATGATATCCTATGAGAGCTGCACTTTCTACTTCCCATTTGTCATTTATGCCTAACTTGTTTATTTGATCACTGAAAACTGCTTCTGCTATAGGAGAACGACAAATATTTCCTGTAAAGCAAAAGCCATTCTGTAGATTATTACTGTACATTATTCTTTAAATTGATTGTTTATTATATTATTTTAAAGTGTACCTAGACAAATCACAAGCACCCGTTTCTTTTGATCCATGATTTTTTTATTGTATATTAAAAAATAAACTGAAATATTAATAATAATTTGCAATTGTGATATCACTAAGCGCCTTTGGCTTCTCAGACAGGCACTTGTCAATCTCTGAAATTCCTAATCTGATTGATTCGGACGGTGACCACCAGATGTCTTATCGAAATCTTTCAAATCTCCAATTCTCTCGCAAGTACTCGTTCATGTTCTCATTTCTCTATACCATGTTCCTCGTATCAGTGTAACGCCTTTCGCCCCGGATCAATGTAACGTCCATATCACCATCTCGCTTCACCAGATGAAGTTCCTGCAGTTGTGCAACTGGCTGCTGGCTATTGACAATGAGAAAGATAAGTACAGGGACTAGAGTGGGTTATCCTATCTAATATGCTTGTTACATAATAAATTTACAGTGTAATATATTTATAATCTAATATATTTTGTATGTGCAATATAATTTATGTACAGTTTAAATAAATACAGAGAATAAAAAACATTAGTTATATTTAAGTATATACATGTAACCTAAATGTATCCTCAATGACAGAAGACCTGAAACAGACATAAGTAGAACATATGAAAATATTGTGAGCTGCTACATGTAAATTATTATTATTTTTTATTAGAACGGAACAAAGTAAGAATCTAAATAAACGCTATATATATATATATATATATATATATATATATATATATATATATATATATATATATATATATATATATATATATATATATATATATATATATATATATATATATATATATATATATATATATATATATATATATATATATATATATATATATATATATATATATATATATATATATATATATATATATATATATATATATATATATATATATATATATATATATATATATATATATAAAAAAAAAGATGTAGTTCATTACCTAAGGCGGTTTGTTGATTTTATACAGACACTCTTGCTTGAAATAGCTATTCAATGCAGCAACTTGCATTTGCACACATGACATAAATTTGCAAATGAGTTGTCTATTTCTTCTTCAGTCGGCACTAGATTGCAGTTCGTGTTGCTCTCTGGTTTTACATCTTCGTTATTCTGCATTTGGTTTTCTGCCTCTTCGCAAGTAGATAACCATTCTGCAATCTCAGTTTCAGCTGTTGGCTGTTGAGATATTCTTTGTACAGTTTCTGCAATATTCGATACTTCGGAAGTATAATCTTGTGCATCTCCGTCATGTACATCTTCTACCATTACCTTTTCTTGTAAAAGTTTCTTCCATGAGTTGCGTATGTTTTCAGATGATACGACCGTCCACGCGTCCTGCAATATGTTTATGCAATCTACAATGTCGTAATCTAAATAGAATTCCATTATTCCATGAGGGAAGTCTAGAATTTTTTTTAACAGCTGATACCGAAAACATCCTTTTAGCTTCGCAATTATTCCCTGATCCATGGGTTGCAAAATTGAAGTACAGATTTTTGGTAAGAATATAACTTCGATGTTGTCGTCCTTTAATTTCGTAATTGTTGTTTGTACATAATGTGATTTACAGTTGTCTATTAATAGTAGAATTTTTCCGCAGGTCTCGCTTTCTATTTGATGTTTTTTCACTTCGTGTTTGAAGTGATTTTCTAACCAATTCGCAAATACAACAGAATCTATCCAAGCATTTTTTTGATACTTGTATACAACAGGCAACTCGTGAATTTTAACGTGTTTCAAAGCTTTGGGCCTTTCATATTCATGAACAAATAACGGAAGTAATTTATGTGTTCCTGTTGCATTGACACATAATCCAATGTTTACTCGATCTTTTTTTATTTTAATATTAAATACTTTTTGCTCAGTAGGGCCAATTAATATTTTCTGTGGAATAGCCTTCCACAACAATCCTGTTTCATTCATGTTATAAATGTGGTCTAGATTTATATCCTCTTCTTCCACGCGCTGCATAAACCGTTGAATAAATGTTTCTGCTGATTGTCCGTCGGGGTCAGCACTGTCGCCTTGAATGTTCGCTAAACGGATATTATACCGCTTTTTAAACCGCCATATCCATCCCTTACTGGCAGTAAATGTTGTTACGCCACTATATTCACTGCACAATTCACTTGCTTTCGATTGTAACAGTGCATCAGTAATACGGTCACCTAATACACGTCTTTCCGAAAACCACGTATATAAACGAGTATCTAATTCTTCCAGAACGGGTCTTCGTATGGTTTTTCGATTTCCGGTATTGAATGTTATCATTCGTTGTTCTATTTCAGTTTCTTTCGCTTTGATGCGGCGAATGGTTTGCACATGAACTCCGTACTCCTTACTGAGTATACTCATTGAAATACCTTTTCTTAATTTTTCTAAGATATCCAACCGTTGTTGCAAAGTTAATACAGTATTTGGTTTCTTCTGTTTGTTCGACATTGTACAACAATAATAATAATGTAAAAGAACCTACAGCACGCCAGAATACAATACGCAAAATAGAACTTGATCGAATATACTCACACCGTTTTAAAATCTCTCATCGTAGTTTCTTGTTTCTGTACATGCACAAATTTTGCAAAGCTGTGCAGTGACATGGTCTACAAATCAGAAGACATTCTTCACCTTGGCGTAACTTACATTTGCAAAATGATGGAGTTGTTTTCTTGGATTTTTCAGGATTAACGGGAACCGCGTGTAACGTGATACGCTTCGTTTTACAATGTTCGAATGGTTGTTAGAACGGTTTATGATTGCAATTGTAGGGACGTCAGACAAATTATAAATATCAGTCTCTGGTCTGTCCCATAGACGCAATGTAAACTAATTTCAGTACTTATATTTTATCTTGCAATACACGCGCAAATGTCTACTTTTAATCTTTAACAGCTGCAAGGTAATTATACCAGCTACAAGCGATAAATTGTTGTTAAAAAATTTTTAACAAATAAATACGAAAATTCAAAGTAATATAATAAATATTTTCCACTTTAGGCATTGTGAAAGACATTCCTTTTATCGAATCCAGCTTATGCAAAATTTTAACAAATGAACAGATTGAGATCGTGATTAGATTCATGTTCATTGAAGAAACATCACCTGTTCATTTGTAATATGTTCATTAATTTATTATAAAAAATGGTAAATTTTTTATTTTCATTGTACGATGACTCATCCGTATCGATAAACGCCTGATCCTCGTTGGCCAAAGAAAACCTGACTGATGTTCTATCTCGCTCTCTTTCACAGTATCCCTACTCAAGTGACGCTCATAAATATTGTTCTCGAGAACGTGATCACAGCTTCCCTTACCTCGGTTTAGTGTAACTTCTCGATCCTAAACGCCGTTACACTGTTCCGGGGAACACTTATGTAATAGTTATTAGTATATTGTTCCAATATGTTTATTTCATGTTTGCGATCTTCCTTATATAGAAACAATTACTCAATTGCAACAACTTCTTGTAATTTAGTCATTGTTTCTATATCCCACCACTGTCGCCAAATATGGTGACCACCGGCTACCATCCGAACCACTCAATATGGGGAATTTGAGAAGTTCTCGCAAGTGTCTGCCTGAGAAGAAGCTCAGGGTGCTTAGAGACGTCACAGAATGATTTTTAGAGGCAATTAAAAAAAAAACAGTTATTAATTTCTAATGATTAACGGCGAAACTATATTTTGACCATGTCTACCAACTTTATATTGTGGAAAAAATTTCTAGTTATTTTACAATCTCTACTTGATATAGGACTTTTTTGACTGTATCTGTCGGCAACGCTTGTTTATATAAAATACATACCATGTGGATACTTTAAAACTTACGTTGAGGTTAAAATACATTTAAAAAGTATTTTGAAAATGTCATTTTTTATTAGAAATAAGAAAGGCGCCGCAGGAGTTAAAAGAAAAGTATAAAACATTTATGTATAGCTTCATATGCATGGTTTCTAATATATGTATTATAGCAAGATGAAGTTGAACATATTTATATGATGTGTAAATTTATGTTATAATTTTTTAGTTCACCAGTCAGGGGAAAACGAAAGGAAAGAAAAAAGTTATACGTAAATCTACAGCGGATGACAATGAGAGTATTGCTAGTACAGATGAAGAATTTGCAGAGACAAATCAGATGTAATTATTCATTGTTAAACCTAAATATAAGGATTTTTAATAATATTTTAATTGATATTAAATTTCATTTTAGACATGAAGGATATGCAAGTGAGGAAGAAATAGAAGAGACTGCCCAGGAGAAGCGTGTAAGGCTTGCTAAGAAATATCTTCAGCAAATTGAAGAAGAAGGTATAAGTGAAACAAAGTATTTTTTGTATGTTGCAGTCTTTATATTCTAATATTAGTTTTATAAAATATAGAAAAAAATAGAGCAGAATTTGAAGAGGGGGCAGTAACAAAAAGGCTACACGAAGAATATTTGGAAGAAAAAGGAAGGTTACGAAAAACTGTAGCATCAAATTATATCAATCATGATGAACCAATTGTTTTGAGATGTAAAGAACATAAAAGTTCAGTTACTTGTTTATGTCTCTCTAGCAATGGGAAGTTTTTGTATTCTGGCTCAAAGGATGGTAGTTTAGTTAAATGTATGTTATTTCTAGTCAAATTTTAGAATTACAATTGAACCATCATAATAATGTACATTATGCATCAGGGTCCTTACCAGAAAGAAGTAAATTGAAAGTCATTAAAGGGAAAAGAAAAACACAGGATGGACTGAAATATGTACAATGTTTGGCAATTAGCACTGATGGTAAATTTTTGGTAAGGCTGCATAAATTTTCATTTAGAGTACATTTATATTTACATTGTATGTAAATATTAATTTTTATGGTTGCAGGTAATAGGAGATAGAGGTTGTAAGGAGGTTAAGGTATTTTGTGGAGATTCCTTAAATCACATAAAGAATTTACGAGGCCACAGGGGTAGTGTTACCGGTTTAGTTTTCCGTAAAGACACACATACACTATATTCTGCTTCCGAGGATAGGTGTGTAAAAGTATGGAATTTAGACGACATGGCATATGTTGAATCTTTGTACGTATTGTTTTTACAGTATTATATTAACGTTATTTAACTTTGTTTTAGAGCTAACATCATTTTATTATTTTCTTAGATTCGGACATCAAAGTGGTATTACGTCGATTGATGCACTTGCACGAGAACGGGCTATCACTAGTGGCGGTTTCGATGGTACAGTTCGAATTTGGAAAATCGTAGAAGAATCGCAACTTATATTTAATGGACATGGCAGCAGTATAGATACTGTGAAACTTATAAATGAAGAAAATTTCTTTACTTGTGGAGATGATGGACAATTATGTGTATGGGGTTGTTTAAAGAAAAAGCCTTTGTGCGCAGTACCAGTCGCACATGGAAAAGACGAAGCTAATAATCAACCAATGTGGATTTCGAGCATAGCTACTTTACTCAATACAGATCTAGTTGCATCAGGTAATAAATATATACGTCTTCCTTTAATTAAACGTATATAATTGTTCTCTTGTATATTCAAGAAAATATAATTTCTATATGTTTGCTATAATTATCAATTACAGGATCACGAAATGGCGTTATCAGATTATGGCAATGTGGCGATTCCTTCAGATCGTTGAATCCATTATTTGAAATTCAATTAATAGGATTTATAAATGCATTGTGTTTCACATCAGATGGAACACATCTTGTAGCTGGAGTTGGCCAAGAACACAGGCTTGGAAGATGGTGGCGTATACCAGAAGCGAAAAATAGTATTGTCATAATACCGTTAATTCAAAGACAAAATAAATAATTTGTATAACAGAAACAAAATGCACGACTTAGTTGTACATCGAACTTAGGTCGTTACAAACAGATGATATAATTTTTTATATACTTAATCCAAACAAATTTAACTATATATTAAAGAGAGCATTGTTTACTATTTTATAGTTATTAATTCTAATGTTATTCTCACGAATACATTCCTTATGATGCTTCCTGAATCCATGGCGAACTTGTTCACCGTGAAATAAAGTCGTTGAAGTGCGAATGAAATAAAAGAAATATTGGTCCACAGTACAAGTATTTATTTATTCTGTACAAAAGTTGAGTTATAAAATATTATGTCCCCATTTTAGGTCTTGTTCTTAGTCTTGTATACCATGCCGTCTTGAGTTCGTTCGTATAATAACAATGATCGCCGCAGAGGACATTAGCGCTTACGAGAAAAAAGTGGATCAGCTATCGATTGATTCATGCCTACCGATAAAATCAAGTAGAGAAACGAGCATCCATCTCGACCAATCTTTCTCTCGTTTCTACGTAAACGCACCTGTCCTCGCACGAACCTCGGGCTCACCGTGTACATATACAAATCAAATCGACTTTTCTTCTTTAATTCGCGTATTTATTCGCGTCAACAAACGAGTGTACAGCGAGTGTACGCTATTTCTTGTGTGCATTCTTGCAGGGAATTTTTGTCAAACAAGTGCGACAATCTAGGCCTTTTAATATGGCTTTTTCCTCCCATCGTTTCACGTGCTTCGTCTCGCGTTTCTTTTCTCATCCTCCAAATCTTAGAACCGTGAGCATGCTTTTACGCGGATGACTGAAGCAGCATTGCTTTCCGCCCGATTAGTTTCTTCTCCATTGGCTCTACTTTCACGAGTAGTCTATGCACCTTACGCCGACACGTCTTGCCTAAAACGATTCTCTTTTTGTCTCGTTTATCTCGCGTTCTTTTTCTTTATTTTTGCGATTCCTTCAGATTTGCACACGCTTCCTAAATATTAGACATCGCTTTTTATTCTCGTTTCTTTGGTTTTCTTTTTTCTCGCGAATTCGTCTAATTTTCTGGTAAAAAAAAAAAAAAAAAAATTCGTCAATACAGCTAGATTCGCGAATGGAATCCGTACGCTTGAAATTGGAACCCGAATGACAAAATGAATTTTCCGTTCGTTTCTCGTTTAGCTGCCGGCGAAGAAGTAAAGCGATGGCACGGAAAAAAATGGCACCGGTTTTAACGCGCTAACTCTTCGAACTTAATTCTAAACACTTGTCAAAATAGGCCTGTTTTGTCGTTGCATTTTTTCGTTCAGAAAGTGCCGTTTGGAGAAGAAATACGTACGTGTGTATTTCTTTGACGGTCCAACAAGTGCAATGCAATGTGAACGTGTAAGACAAGGACTTATTCAACGTGATCGCAAAAAACGAATATTCGTAAACGTCGAAAATTATCATACAGCACACTTACAAGCACACTCAACAGGTTTT
Organism: Habropoda laboriosa; assembly: GCF_001263275.1. NCBI lineage: Eukaryota > Metazoa > Arthropoda > Insecta > Hymenoptera > Apidae > Habropoda > Habropoda laboriosa. The sequence continues at coordinate 2,034,922 of NW_017100200.1, read as the reverse complement.
TTTTTCTTCTCTTTCTCTCTCTCTCATTTTCCTTTTTTTTGCTTTCTTCTTTCGCTTACCTCGCACTGTTCTATATAATATAAACTCGTTCTATATAAACAATCGTACAACGATTTAGGCTCCGAATTTTCACGCGTTATCTTCTTCTTCAACGCGTCACAGAGGAACTGAGTTTTCATTTTGCAAACGTTCGAACGACAAACTGTTTGCGAAATTTTGCACCGTAAAAATACTTCATATTCTCAGTGTACAATAATTTTTCAACCTCGACTACTTTTTCTCGAGTCGATAAATACCTTTGAACAACATCATTCGAACAGACCTTACAATTAAATTAAACAGGGAAACGATTTATTATTTCGAGCGTGAATTTCTCGTCGATTTATAAGTCCTGTCTCCTACGTGACCGACAGTTTTGCACTTAAAAACAATTGCATCGAAGGGGTTACTTTTTTCTCTTCTCTTTGTTGCAGAAAACTATTGTCAGCCGCGAGTCGCTTGGCAAGTCGAGAGATTCGTTGTCTGTGAGGCATAATACACGGCTAAAAGCCTTAGGCGAATGGAATGGAGGCTTAATTAATCGGATCGAATCGATTGAAACAAGTGGCATGGTCGCGTGCCCGTGTTGATACGGCCACGCGCCTCGAAACATAATCATCTTCCTTCTCGGCATCGCGAATCGTGAGAATTCGTATACTACACGCCGCCGCCGCGGTTTCTTTTCTTTTTTTTTTCCTATTATGTATACGCTATGTACATTCGATCTCATAAAGCACACGATATCCGGGTCTAAGGTCGACAATCATTCTTTGCAAATTATTCATTTACGCTTAAATACAATTTTTAAATTATTTTAACTTTCACTATAGAAAAATTACAATTTTTAATCGTTACCGTTGTAAAAAGGAAATTATTTGAAACTTTTCTACGGTGTAAAAGTGTATCGTTGATATGTTATTAACAAGTAAAGAAGAATGAAAAGATATTGTCGATAGAGCGTATTAGAGATAGAACGAAATGAAAAAGTTTTCCGAGATGTAGCGACAAATTGATAAATTCAGTCTCAATTATATTTCAGTCAGTTCGGAGAGCTTGCCTTAACAATACCTAACATCTTCGAATACATTTATATTCTCTGTGAATGAATTTTCTTTTACGAATATTTATTCTGTTTTTCTTATTTTTCCCCGTAAAACATGTTCATATACATATATGTATATGTTTCAATGTTTAATTACAAAAGTTTTTAGCTAAAACTTCCTGTATAAAACATTTTCGAATAGGTGTATATCTAAAGAAGAAACGTTTACATCTGCGTAGAAGAAAAAAAAAAAGGAAGTATATTTCGCGAGTGTTTTGAAAAAATGTGAAATTCACGGATAGCTGAATCTTATTTTTCTTTTTCGAACAGCGAATGTATACGAAATCAATTGACCGGGTCGTGGATATTATGTGCTTTGCAAGACGTACTGCTCGTGAATGTAGCGCGTTCGCCTTCGAGAGACGATGTTTCAACTTCGATGGAACGTGGAACGAATTGGAGAGTTAATTTCTATATGATCAGATACCGAAAGACTCGCGAAAATTCAAAGAATGCGATCGAACCGGACATCCGCTTTCGCTGCGAACTCACATTCCTCCATACTGTATACCCTTCTTCTCCTTCTCTCTTTTCACATTCGTTTTTTGCAGGGTAGGACAACGAATAAGTTACGACTACGATAATTGTCAATCTCGTCGTTTCTTTCTTCTTTCTTTCTTTCTTTCTTTCTTTCTTTCTTTTGCCGAGGATATCGACGACGGTTTGATAATTAAAAAAGTGGCAGTTTTCCGTTTTCAAGTTACACACTTCGCTCGACGTTCGCGACGCGCTCGCGAAAAGGTTAGGTTAGGTTGGGTGGCGGGGTGGGGGAAATGTTGTTTTACGTTCTGTGCGTTAGAATTTAACATGTTGCAACGTTGTTCAAAGAACACTTGTTGGAATCCTCTTCGAATCGATCGAACACGTAAAAAAGAGCAACAATCAGATTCCATCGGTGACAAAACGACGAAAAGAAAAAAAAGATTTGAGCTTCGAGCGGAGAAACGTAATTATTCAACCCCGCTATCTTCTGGATCTCCTTTTCGCTTGTGTCGCGTGTGTCTCGCGAACGGTGTTTACCTCCAAAACAGCGGTAAAAAATTGTTACACCCTAATATTATACGAATAATAAAATCCGACAAAATCATCGCAACAAAGCGTATATATTGTTAGTATTTGTGTTTTCAGCGTTCGCGTAAAAACTTATCCTCGAAGATGCTACGCAGAATATGTATATCGTTTCAGTTACGTCGCGAATCAAGTTCTTTTTTCCCCGTTCGTTTCAAAATATATAAGCGTTTACAAATGTGAACACGAGGGGGCGTGGGGGAGGGGGGGTTTACCCGGGCGCGCTTTTACAACCTTTCTACAACCGAACAGGCGATGCGCGACACTGATCACGTTTAAATATAAATTCTTTTTACAACCAATCTGATTCCAGGAACTCATTAATGCCTGTCGGTGTGTTGTTTCGTGGTGGTTCAACGAGAGATACATAAGGGCGTGGAGGACACGCGATTTCCCTAAAATTTACCATTTCAATGCCACCGCGCTTAATCCATCCAATCCTTCCCCCCCGGTTCGTAATAACAACCCACGCGAAATGGTGCTCGTCGCTGATGGCCTCAAACGCAAAGAAAAAAAAAAGGAAAAAAAAAGAGACAAAGAAGGTTAAAGGAAACCAGATTTCTTCCACCGAATCCGCGAACTAGAGTAGTACAGACACAATACTCGAGATATAATATACCCTGGTTTTATCTGAAACCGGCGTGGAACGTGGATCGACGCATTATTTCTCCGTCCATCGAGAGAGAGCATTTCTTCTTTCTTTCTTTCTTTTCTTTTTTTTCTTTCCTTTCTTTCTTTCTTTTTTTTCTCTTTTTCTCCTTTTGTCATCTTCTTCCTCCTTTTGTACTTAAACGATTCGAGACGACTCGCGCAAGGTACTTTCAAATAATGGAAACGTTTCGACGCGAACGCGTCGCCTTGAAAAAACGTCGGGTTACGCGTCGACGTACTCTGTATGTGTGTTATTGTGAAGTGAGTATGTACGTGTACTTTTTCTTTGTTATTATTACTTTAAACTGGGGGGAGGGAGGGAGGGGACGCCCGGTCTCCCTTTCCGGCATATTTTAACATCTTTTTTTTCTTATCCAGTTACTCTTCTTCCTTTTTCACATTTTTTTCTCACCACCCTTTCTTTTTTTTTGTTCTTTTTTTTCTTTTTTACTTATTTTCGTTTCGTTTCGTTTTTTTTACTTTCGTTTTTCCATCGATATATGCGACCGTATATCGACATACGTAATACAATATAGCTATATAATTCGCGCGCGACGCCGACACGGAGAGTCTTTTTTTTACGCTCAGGCGTCGTCGACCCTCTTTTTTTTTCTCTTCTCTAACCATTCTTCTTTCTTTCTTTCTTCTTCTTCTCTTGCTCTTCCTGTAATTCTTCTCCCCGCTTCTGCGAGTGAATTCACGCACGTGCGTTTTATCCGTCGCGTGGCCGTCGAAATCGCGTTGCTTTTTGTATATGTGTATGTATATCGTGTCCTCTGTATCGTGTGTGTTTGTGTGCCAACGTATACATTTAAATATATATTTCTTTTTCGCTTTTTTTTTTTTATTATTTTCAATTTTTCGCGACGTCCTCGAGAGTGTACGATCGCTCGTATCCGCAATATGTGCCAATAACAGTGTATTTGTGTGCGCGAGCTCGCGCGGGTGACGTGTCGGTGTGTGAGTGAGTGCGTGTCTTCTTGCATGTACTTCATGAAGAGATCGATTCACGTTTTTACTGTGTGTTTTTTACGGTTACCTGCAATTTTTTTGACGATTATGTCTTTTTTCCGGTTTTTTTTTTGTCTGCTTGGACTGCTTTAAACACTATTTCGCTACAAGTGGACTACCATTATGAACACTACGCTACTTTGTATTGTATTCTGTAATGCTTTGTAATGAACGACTGTACTGTACTGAACGTGCATACTTGGTGAGCACACGCAATCTATAAATTTGATCCCGTTCACGAATGCTACACGTTGTGAACCGCGTTATTTGTTTTAGAATTGTGTGGTTTTTTCTTCTTCTTTTTTTTTTTTTCACCTTTTTACACAGCTCAATTTCGAAAAGAGAAAATTGAAGCACGAGAAAGAATCGCTGAGTGTAAATATTGCGATTGGCAAAAATCAGCATTTAGATCGTTTTGATTGTCGGATCGATCGAAATTGTTTAAACCGTCGATAGTTTCTTTCTCAAAAGCCGGTTACAATATGTATCGCTTCGATTGATCGAATAAAACCAACGTGATACCATCTCTCAGGACTACGTTTCTTTTTTTCACTCTCTCTCTCTCTCTCTCTCTCTCTCTCCTCCTTCACAAAACATGATATCGCGACTGTGTTGTTTAATTTATATGCAAATATACCGTGTACGGTAGAGAGAAAAGAAATGATCTAACGGTTGCTGCTCCCGATGATAACGCGGCTACCTTCCGATATGGCTTCCGTGACCGTGATCGGTATGTGTCATGTAATGTACTTGTTACAAAATTAATATATGCAACGTGAGAGAATTCATGACCTGGCTAAAAATGTGTGGTTCTGTATTCAAACGCTCTCTTGTTTAATTAGTACTTGTGTTTCTCGGTTATGAGTTAATAATCATAGTTTAATAATAACCACTTTGTGTTTTTTCTTCTTTTTTTCTTTTCCATCTTGTTAAAAATCTTAGACATCAACGTACATTCACTTTTATAATAAATCGTTATTAGAAACCTATCCTCGTACTTGCTATGTATTTAATATAAATTTCATCGTGTTATCATTATCGATCGTAATCTTCTTCGTCTTTTCTTTCTTTTTTTCATCATCATCATCATCATCATCATCATCATCATCTTCTTCGTCTTTTCTTTATTTACAACGACGTACCTACGAAATCATCTCGATCCCATGTTTTTTCTATTTTCTCTTTTTTTCTGTTACACGCACAATAAAGCCGCACGCGCGGTGCGGTGTTCAGAAATCGACGCAGTAAATCTTTTAAATTAATCTTATTCGTTCTTGCTTTCTCTTTCCACTTTTTTCACGTTACTTCTCTCGTCTAATACCGTTCTCCCCCTTTTTTTTTACCCTCTGTCTCGAGAAGAGAGGAACAAAGTCCTTTTTTTTTCGCGTTGCGCAACCAGAGTCGCGTGCTCTCTAATCTTCATCCCCGAAGACCATCTATATCTCCTTTGACATTGTTCCTAAACACGCACACGAGAGGATAACACAATGAAATAGTGAAAATGAACGATAAAAATCGCAGTGAGAGAAGGGAGTTCGAACGTCTTTGGATGAAAATGAACGTGAAACCTGTTCCTCGTTTTGTTCTTCATGCATCTGTTCGAAACGTGCGACCTGCAACGTATGTGTGTGTATTTGTGTGTGTATACACGATTAACAGCGAAGGCTAATCTTAACGCGCGATCTTATTTAATCGGTAATCCTTTTAGTCTCGTCGACGTTACGATTATTCCTGTGTCTGTTATATCCGGTGTCTTTAACTTTTTCTATTATATCGAGTATCTACATATACTTTCTACTAACGATTTAAATACCTTAGACGATGCTTGTCCCCCTGTTCACGGTTACAAAAATAACTCTCGAGGAGCAGCGTTTCACGTGGTTCATGGTAATACATATATAGGGGTTTTGCTTGTGTAGATGGTTGGTATAGGTTGCAGGTTGGTAGTGGTGGTGGTGGGGGGTGGGTGCTTCGGAGCGGATCGGTCGAAACGAAAAAAAAAAACAGAAAGAAAAAAAACATGAAGGAAAGAAAAATAAAAATAAGTTGCAGTGAGTGACCTTGTCTATTTTCTATCGATAGTTCGAGTCTATATTATTGTTATACTGTATTCACCTATCGTCCGTAAGAATGAGTACCATTCACATTGGATCTATGTAACTTTGCTGCATTGCTATTGCATTTATGTTTAATTGATTACGGGCTTTCACGCTGGCTCTGATTAATTCGCTATCGAGTCGATCGATAATTCGTCGCCCGTTAGCAGTCCTATCGATACATCCACGATTCGAGAGAATGCGCAACTGTTGCATAAGGACCGCCGCCTGGTGTGCGATCCCCAATCGAAACGTATGTACGTAACGCACTGTACACATTCGCGTCGCTTTACGAACGCACGGTATACGTTACTGTTATGTAATATCCTCCTGAGACCCGCAAAGCGAACTTGTACGAGAAACATTTTGTACAATCGCGTGTTTCGTTATATTTCTACCTCGTGTGAAAAATTGGGTGGAGGGGTGGGGGAACGAACCATATAATATGTATCTAAAAAGGATATCGTGACGCTATTGTAAATAGACGACTGATCTCTACGGCTGAGAGAGCGCATCGAACGCTTCATATCTTCTTCTTCTTTTTTTTTTTCTTACAGTGGTGCAGGTGATTGTCTTTGGGTTTCGATTTGCGGGTTGATCAGCGGCACACAAACAATTCCACGTGTATTGTGTATTATGTGTATGAACGAAAACGACTAGAGAGAAACTAAAAAGAGACATCTTCGTAGTGGCTAGCAACGAAATTGGAAATGATAAATGTGATATAAATCCTATATGCCTAGGAATCGTGGAACGGGTATCGGTCGCGAACTGCTTTCTCATCATCGATCGCTCGTATACGAGTACGAAATTGCTATTGCGGTTAACACATGGGTAAAAAGTACAAACTGTAGACAGACGAACGGACAGACAGACAAACAGACGTGGATCGGAGGCATGTAATACTTAGGCTTACAATACTGTAATGGATAACATTATACACGCAATTTTATTTCCGCCGTTTCCCTCAATATTCTCTGGCTGATCGTGATGTCATTGATTTTCAATGGTTGTCGCGTATAATATCAAGGACGATGAACCATCAATGAACGATGAAAAAACGAGTCGGTCAATCGAGCAGCCTTCAGAATACGTTTCTTCATTATTATCTACGATTCGGAATTGGGGTCTCTTTTTCACTTTCTTTCTCTCTTTCTCTCTCTCATTCTTCCTTTCTCGCATTCTCTCGCTCTGCCTTATGCAATACCTAATTCTCTCCGCATATTCGTATTTACAATAATTCGTTATTCTAGTTTATCCGTTCGGTCGAACTCTTTCCTCGTGGCCAAACGTAAAACGATCATACTTGTTCGTCATTTATTTCCTTCGCGACCTCGAACGATCCTCGGCCACTGTACGGAAAGAACTATTTGCACGTCTTTATTAAGCCCCGTTCACACTGGCGAATTCACGGATCCATTTTTAAGTCCGGGTTACAATTACATTCGCTGTGCTTTACGTTATCGACGAGCTTCGTATCTGTGGATACAATTCGTCGATTACGATCGATAGGCCGTCGTCGTACGGGATGCTTTGACGCAGAGAAAAATCTGTTAAATCGGTTTGTATCACGAAACGACAGTTTCGGATTCCGGTTGAGGGATGGAGGCACGCGTGTGATAACTGCGTACCTCATGGCGAGACAGCGCCACCGTCGTCGTACGACCAATGCAATATTGGCGGGAACGCGACTTAAAGGTTGCAAATTACGTTCGCACCACAACGATGCGCGGCAGTATGCGCAATGCATCGGCGGCGCAATGTGTTTCGTGCCATTAAATCCGAGATACAATTACTTGACGTTCGCTGTGACTATGGCGGTACTGTGTATGCTCGATAGAAACGTGGTTGGATCCGTGATCGCGATCGCGTGAAAAACGACGACTTACGATTAACGCGGAGAATACGCGTACAATATATGATCGTACAATACACATAGAAGAACTAGCGTTCATCAAGAAAAATCAGCTGCAATCGTAGCGTGAACGGAGCTTGAGCGCTTGCGAAGAGGGCGTTGTTATCGGCGTACGCGACAGATCAGAGCGGGATCGCGCGTAACGATCGTGATCACCGTGCATGTATACATGTAATCCCGTACGTTTTACAAATAAATGCGACCTTGCATGCGCGTACGTTCGTCAGTACGCGTACGGAAACGAAGTTTGCTTGGCGGTGTACAATAAATAGAGTATAAAAAAAAAGAGAATTATTAGGGACAACTGAAGAGAACGGATGATAACAAAGGACGATACAATGGAACCGACGATCGCACGGCCGATTAGTTGAACTTCGCGAAAGCGCGCTCAAGTGCGCACGATTTAACGTTTTCCTGCAATATAACACGAGGAAAATTAAACAAAATTAAAAAAATTAAAAAAAAAAGAAGAAAACAAACGGCGGATCCGATGATGACAAGGGTCGTGAATTCATCGTTTTGCTCGCGTCATGTCGTTTCTTTTTTCATCTTTTTTTTCATTACCCCGCCGAATACGTAATTTATTCGCTATTAAATTTGATATTTTTTTCTTTTACTAGTAAATATAGAATATCGAGTGTGATTATTCGTAGCATAATAATAGCGGATAATAAATATAATACAGATCTATAGATAGAGTTCGGTATGGTACAACTATAATACAAAAAATTCATCACCTCTCATTTCTCGTTCCGCGATCAGTCTCTCTCACGCATTTTCCATGCTTTCGTACGTTCGCTCGCTCTTTCCTTTCGACGAACTTGATCGAAGCGAGGAATATCGGATTACTTGTCGTCGAAATTTGACGTGTTCGTGGTAGTGTCACGGTTGCGAGATACCACGGCCGGAACTTAGGAAAAAGTTCGTCGCACCTTACACAGTTTTGTGACACTCGACTATCCAATGGGCGATCTTCGTAATTCACGGGTGCACATTCGCGTCTCGCAACGCGTGTACACGCACGCACGTCACATTCTATCACACTCTGCCATTTTCTTCAGTCACGCTGTCATCGCACTCTTCCATGTGTCATATATAAGATTTTACCTAGTATACGGCACTCTCTTAAATTCCCTCGCCCCGAGGACGAGACAAGGGCCACTTGTACATATTCATTAGGAATTTATTTACACGCATGCTAATTATCCTGTTCGCGACTCTTAACACGGCACGAACGGTCCTCCGCCATGACACTCTTCTTCGATAGATCTCGTTTCGACCGTCTCGACTAATCGCGACTAATTGTAACCATTCGATTATTCCAACTAATCGCAATTAATCGTTCAGTTCGATCGTCGTAGCTAATTGCGACTAAACGTTCGATCTCATCCTCAGTGAAATAAGAAGTGTAAATTCGCGGTTTTCACGGACATGATACTGAGAATATTACGAAGAAAACGAGTGGTAAGTAATACATACACTAAAATGGCAAGTTAAGTTAAACCATACTACTTAAGTAATTGGTTTCCTACATAAATTTCCTAGTCCAATACGACTGGTTGACTTCCTTTTATTGCGATCTTAATTGTTAATCGCGTAAACGATCGAGAAGTCGGTGACAAAGGACCGTTCGTCAATCAACGTCGCGATCAGTCGTGCGATATATAATCGACATTATCGCGTGCGTGAAGTGTGCCAACTCTGAAAGAATGAATTTTCACGCTTTTCTGACGGACGTATCTAACAATATATACCGCGTGTCTCATATCACTCGAGGATAGTTAGCACGCTGTTCACGGCTTCGTTCTCTTTTCTCGTATTTCGAATAAATACCTAGAATTAGCGTAATGATAAGAAGGACAACCAATACGACTACCATTTATAGTAGTGATAATAGTGGGCATACTATAATAGTGTCTAGTAGTAGCGTTTCACCTCGTTTCATCTTTCTTCGTCTTTGTAATCTTACTACCTACGTCTTCGTTCTTCGTTTTCGAATAGTTTCAATATGTCGTTGCTGCTCGTGTGTCGTGCGTGTCGCTTCTCTTAACGTTTACATTTGCATATTTTTTATTTTTATTTTTTTTTGCCAACTCTTCGTTCTTCTTAACCGTATCTTCTTTTATTTTCATTTATGTTTTTGCTGTTGTAGTTCCTTTTTGTCTTTCGTCCATCCCGATTGAATTTTCTCGTTCTCTTTCTCTCTCGAGGCAGTCCGACCATAAATCGTGCGCGTTTTATTAATTTTTTTTTCACGATGGAGGGGCGGCCGCGCGCGAGCGCACGCGCGTGCCTCAAGAAATTAATTAAACGTAGGATAATCACAGAAAAAGGGGTTTCGACGTATGGGATATACGTTCTCGTCGGTAGTGTTGTCGCTTCACCGCAATAACTGCGGCAGGATAGCGCTGATCAACAAGCTTCCCGTCACCAGTATCACGAGCTGGCTGAACCGATCCTGAATCTGGCTTGAACTCGCTCCATTATAGGTCAATTCTTCGTTCTTCACAACTTCGTTCGGGTGATTCGAGTACTCCTCTGTTGGCACAAAAAAGGAAAAAACATTTCTTATTTTCATAACCGTTGATCATTTATATCGATGAAATGTTAGGCTAAGAATGGAAGGGATTATCGGTGAGTAACTGAACTAAAATAGTTCAATAAATGAAAGGTTAAAGTGTACCTATCGTTACTTCGGTTATCTGATTAATAAACTCTTACTGTTTATTACCTTGTATTAGACACATTGTACGATCGAAACGCGTATACGCTCCTTGCATAATTTCGATCATAAAGGTATTAATGTACCAGTACCGTTTTCCTAACGATGCCTTATGGCCAATGATTCTAGGGGTTTTAAGCGTCTATATGCTGATTTACAGTTAGTAATGCCTTCAAGCTTCCGGGAGTACTTTCTACCTTTTTACAAACCGTGCAACGTGATATTTGCTTATAAGATTCTATTAAAGATTTATAATTGTTTTTATAAGAATAAATAACAGTAGTGTTGTTAAATCTTCTAGGAAAGAGGTCAAAGAACATCGAAATCCTAAAATTCCCCTATTCCGAATTGCCGTGAAAAACTTCCAGGCCCCAGTCCCACTGAAAAAGTTGCTTCATTACGATAGCCAAGCGGAAGCTCTAACTTCAATCCAGGTTCCGGCTTATAGGTGAGTAGTGGGTTTGCTGTGAAACTTTTATCCTTGCTCGAGACGAAATGTTCTCGAGACTTAGGAGAGTGCCATTGTAGGCCATGAATAACGTTGTAAATTCTGTTGGACGCGATAGGTTTTTGAGGACAACTTTAAAATACTGCAAAAGCCGAGGAAAAATTTGACGGATCAAGCGGGAATCGAACCCGTGACCTCCGGTCGGTAAGCCGGGACTCTATGCGCATAGCTAAAGCGACCTCTTAATTTTCTACCAGTTATTGCGCCTTTTACTGGATATGAAAGTCCTGATCCTATGATACCATCGAGAAATTCGAATGGTTATTAAGAAGAGAGGCGGAACTAGGCGAGAAATGCATCGAGTAATTTCAATTCAACATCTTGAGAACACGAATTCGCTCTTTGATCCTCGAGCATCGCGCCTCGTTAATAACGATAGCCCGACTACTGCTGAAATGCAAATGTGCACGTATCCACGGCGCATATTGAAGTCAAATTATCGTAGGTGACGACATAAGAAGGGCGAGCATGGTCGACAGATGGTCACCGAGAGAACGAATCGAATTCATCGTCGCGTTTGATTGTTCTCCATCTGGCACGAGTTCCAACGTCCGGAGGTGTCCCTTAATCTATTAAACTTTTTCCATTTGGAATTCTTTAAATAATGTCTTCCGTTCGACATGGTAATCGAGGCGCCAAGTGGCTATCCACTTTGTTCTTTCTATTTGAAAATGGGCGTAACACGTATATAGGGTGTCCTCTGTCCTAAACGTAAAAGAAGGATCGTTGTTTTCAAATTCAACGACGCGGAGACGACGTGTACGCGAGGCGTGTCGCCTCGAAAGTTTATACGAGGCATCGGGCGGCTGTAATAAGTAGAACAAGGTACGACGAGGGACGATATAATTTGAAAGCTCATTAAAATTTATTTGCTCGTTATTTACTTTATCCGACTTAATGCGACCGAACGATAAGCCGAATGAATTACATAAAATGATTGTTTGGCACGCAATGGACCGTCACGTTCAACTACATAACGGTAATTTAATGACCGGAGCGTCGACGACGTTCCTCCACTTTACACTCGCGTCTAACCGCCCTGGAGAGGGGTCGACAATGAAAATAGTGGGGATGGAGAATTCGCGGGACTACGGCCCGGTGTCTCGTACTCTCGAAAAGGAGAAATATCAATTACGCGGTGTTAATAACGAACCCCCGATATAACCCGGTAATTCCTTCGTCTCGAAAAAACGATTCACACAACGATAACGAGCAGTAAAGTCGTCGGGGACGAGTGGTTTATCTTAATTTTATGCAACAGTAATTTCGATACAAAGTGATAATTATCAGCCGGTGCAAAAAGGAAGCAACGATTAAAGACACCTTAACCGCGCGCGGCGCAAAGTGTATTCCTGCCTGACATCGGCAGGGGACAATGTTCCCGCGAGATACACACCAATGGTACATTCTCGCGAGATGTCCACCCCGATCAGGCCGTGCCTTTTTATCTGCAATCATTTATCCGACACCGTCTCGAATTTCTCTCATTAACCTTGCCGATAATTAAACTCGACATTGCAGGTAACCAACGATGCTCGACGAAAACGGACATCTCATAGACGATCTAATTTCTCGTCGACTAATAAGACGATCCCTCTCTACGGCGATTAATTTCGACAAGATGCGACGACGAGCGAAATTTCGCGTAACAAAACAAAACGACGAAAGAAGAAGAAAGGAAGAAAAAAACAGAGAAGAAGAAGAAGAAGAAGAAGAAGAAGAAAAAGAAGAGAGAGAAAGGAGGAGAGAAGAAAAAAAAGGAAAGAATCATTGGCCGAGATAATGGTCGCGAGGAGCATCGAGAAACTCGTTTCGCGGCAAAGAGAGCAGGTGGCAAGAGGCGGTGGGGCGCTGTTATACGTACTGTTCTTCTTCTTCTGGCCGATCGTGGTCTTGGGCGGCGAGGAGGACGGCGGTCCATTGTGAATCGGAGGCTGATGCGGATGCACGGGGTAGATGGCCGGAGGGGGCACGTGGGGCAGGGTCGGCGCCGCCGTGGCCGGTTGATGATGATCGTGATGATGATGAATGCTGCCCCCTGGGTAGAATCGATCTCCGCCCTTGAGGACGCTCGGTGGTGGCGGGGGTGGCACTCCAGCCGCTCCTCCACCCAAAACTGCGGTGCTGGTTGAGCTGCTGCTCGGCACGGTGCTGCTGGTCACGGCTACGGCTGTAACGACATACACCGACATTAGCTTATGAGTTCTTTTTCTTTTCTTTTTTTCTTCATTTTCTTATTCTTATTACATTGTCCGGTATTCTCGAGCCACGGCGCGGCGTGGCGTTTCGAGTAGTCGCGTCTCGACTGAAAACGTGGCCAGAGGTGTACGAACCATAAACGCTTGTCGCGGCTATTGAATTTTAGCGTGTAATCTCGTCAGAATTTTTACTCCGACTCGACGAGTTGCGTGCAATTTTACAGCCAGTCTTGATTACTGTTGTTACGCGGCCAGTGTCCGCGCAAACCATCGTCGTTTCACCAGCGTTTCCAGCTGGATGATTTAGGATAACGTCGCGCGTCGACACAGCGTTTCGATTTTACCTCGTCGCGGCTAAATCGCGTGGCACCGCTTTTCTGTAATTTTGCAACCTTCGCGGTGAACACGTTTGGCTCACGGACGCGGCTCGTGAAACGGGTACGAGCCGACCGGGCCGGGAGGAATCGCCCATCGATTTCAATTAC
>NW_017100200.1:1972490-2021057 GCF_001263275.1 Habropoda laboriosa | reverse complement strand
TACAGAAACGCGGCTACGATAGCGCGACCATTAAATTTTATTTAATCGCTCGGCCGATCGTTCGGCTACGACGGCCGTATGTAATAATAGAACCGCGCGTAGTACTAACCCGTTACAGTTATAACCGTAAATGCGGCCTCGTAAAAAATTGATACGGGCGGATTGTGTTCGCGTGGCGAAAAAAACGATGAGAACGCGCGGATTTCTTGGTTCGCTGCTTGACGTCCGAATTTACGACGATCATCGATCGAAAAATCCGAGAATCGATCTATCCTACATCTTAACTCAAAATTCACTACCTCTCCGAAGTGGTCAAGTTTTAACGATAAAATAAGAAGAGCGGAGAGAACACGCCGAGAGAAACACCGCGAGGAATGAGAAACATTCGTTGCTCGAAGAGTCGAAATTCACGACCTCGAAACCTTCGAGGAGAATGAACCTCCGCCGGTTGAAATAAAGTCGAAGATTAATTTCGCATTTTCGCCGGCTAATTGCCAGCGTAAACGTCTCTCGCCGTGGTCGCAAGACGCTGCCCGGTCTGAAATTTTCCGCGAGATTAACATTTCTCGCGGTTCGTGGCCGCTGATAGTAATCGTAGAGAGTAGCGGCCTGGTGGATACAGGAGCGTGCTCGCTCCAGTCCCGCGCGCGGTACACAACAGTAGAAAGCCGCGGAAAGGATTTCGAGGCCGGCAGAGTCTCGTGGAATCTTGAATGCCTGACGCCGAGTGAAGAAAGAACGAAACAGAGAGGGAGAGAGAGAGAAAGAGGAGAGGGTTCAGAGTTCTCGGGCAGCGAAATAGCTAGTCATTACGGCGCATGAATCGTCTCTGGCGAGAGAGTGTTGGGCCGGTGGCAGCGGGCAGAAAAGGAGGTGGAGGAGGTGTCGGGAGGATGGTTGGAACGAATTAGGGAGAGAGAGGAGAGAACCGGGCTAGAATGAAATAGTGGAATTTATTGTGCTCTGGGACAGCGTTGGTCCCCTAACCGCAACAAATGGTGCACGAGTAAGAATTATAATTGATAGGGATTATTTAAGAGGGGAGGAGCAACACGACTGATCGTCGCTATGAGAAACACAGAAAGGAGCCGAAGAAAGAGGTTCGAGGATGGACGAATATCGAGGATGTTGAAAAGGGTGAGGACGACAAAAGGAATCGATGTAGACCGTCTGTTGTTAACAGACTTCTCTTCCTCTTTGTAACTAATTAGGGGATAATGAATTTACGACTCGCGCTCCTTCAACGATTCGTTTCATACCCGCGCGTTCGTGTCCTCCGGATATTCGAGAGATCTGCGCGCAGGCACTGACGCGAAACCGTGAAGGATTTAAACGTGATTTACACGCGGAATGAAAAGGCGGCGTAGACAACGTCTATAATTTCAGATTATGATAATCGGGAACCCATTAGAATATGAATTCGTACGCGAAATCACTTCTAGCGGTAGGACATTAGTCTTTGTCCGTCGCGACGATTTAAGGATTGGTCTTAGCCGTGGAATTTAGAAGGACGGGTGTAGAAAGTGTAAAAAAAATTATAAGAATAATTTAACAAAACATACAGCAGTATCAGTGTGTTTCACGAATCCTGATTAATACTTTTTCCATACAGGCACGGCTTTCAGCCGAAATCCTCGTTGATAAATAAATAATAATAAGAACAGCGAAACGACGAATGCGAAAGATGCGACTGACAAGAAATTGATATTTATCTCGAGATAATGATATCTGTTGAGAAGCAACGAATACTTACAGTTGTTACGCGATGTCGCTGATGACGACGAGGTATCAGCCTCGTTGCCGCAGCACACCTTGAAGACCACCTTCATGTTGTTACTGGTGCACCGTCCACCAATGCGTTTGTGGAGGTCGTCCTTGGACGAGGTGCTGATGAAGTAGTAATCGTGGCCTGGCAGGAACTCTAGGCCTCCAGGTTGCGGTGTGAACGGCCTGAAGGTGATCGTGAAGTACATGGTCCTGTACGGTTTGTCACAAACCGCTATCACTCGTGGATTCGCATTCGTTATCCGACATGTTTCGTACTCCTCCTTGGACACCTGTGAAACACACAGTGGCTGTAAATCTCTGGCGCGAATTGATTGGCAACGGTACACATCGTTTGTCACGTATAACTCTCTTCTGTTCTCTACAACGTTTTCTCCCCGATTCTACACGGATTCTACATAGAGAATGCCTCTTTACAAAAAGGATACTAATCGTTGGACGATTACCGTGAAAGACTACATCTCAATTTTTCTTTTTGTCCACAGGATATAACCGTGGAAAGAGCTGGGACTTTTCTTTCTCGACTGTGACTTTCGTTCGTTCCCTCTCTCTCCGTCCCGAGAAGATCACGGTTAAAAGGAGGGAAAACATCTATTGTTTGGTCCGAACGCTATCGAGACAATGCGAGGAGGGAAGGATATCGAGACGATGATTATATCTCGCCAATGATTCGCAGTGGTTGCGTTGCTTCTTTTATCGAACCACGCTGAAATCACCGATAGAAGCTAGAAAGGGAGAAGAAGAGGTCTTCGCGACGCCTCGGGAACAATTTGATTTATGAAATTTGCCGCGTTCTTCGTTCCGTGAATAAACATCGTTACTCGCGGCTCGAACGAGTTTCGCTAATTCGGGAATGATGCCGACGACGTTACTCCGTCACGAATATTTTTAAGAGCAGGGTGAAACAAGGCCAGCCCCTCTCGAGGGAAACGCGACGGTGTCAGAAAGTTGGCTACGAAGCGGAAGTGTCGTTCTTGGGGGTCCGATACGAGCGAGTTAACGAACGAGTTTCGAGTAGCAGCAGCTGTCTAAACAACACGGAACGCCCTTTGACAATTTTTTATTTCGCATAATGGGTCGACAGTCGTGTGTAACTGGATTTATCTGTTGATCCCACTACGGTGGAAAGGGGGGAAATAACGAGGATCTTTCAGCTAAATAGTTACGAGGGCGGGATTGATCGCGGTACAGGATTCGATACGAAACATTCGTGCAACACACTTACGTTGTAAATAATATACTTCTCCGAGTCCTCGTCATACGTTCCCGGCTGGTACACAGGACATATTATGTTCACTTGATCGTACTCGAACGCCGCGTTGTTCTTGTTCACGTCTATTATGTGGTCTGTGTTGTCTATTCGAAATCTGTAACAGTAAAATGAGATCATCGTTAATAACCCCGAAACAATGTGAAACTTCCCATTCATTCATAAATACATTCAACGTGAACATCACGAGAATTAAAACATCGAGCAAACTTATTCTAAATCGATCGAGACATTCGGCTCAGATACGAGAACCTCGCGATGGAGATTAAACGAACTCGTAACAATAGGCGAACGGGTTTGGAATCATTTATATCTTCAACGCCTTCATCACTGTGCCCCGTCGTTCAAAACGTACCGCGTAAAAAATTAATTCTCAGATATCATCGGCACGATTAAATACATTAAAACAGTCACGTTCTAACTCAGCGTGTTTCTTTCACAGCGGGATATCTGTCGGCGCGGCGGACGAAAAGGAGAGGAGGCACACACAATAGATTCCGGAGTTTCCGCGTATCGGTCGTCTCGGAAACCAGGGTATCTGTGAAACGTTCGCGAAATTCCAACGCCCCCGGAGGGTCCTCAGGAGTGGAGAGTACACGGTTCCCTCGGGTCCGTCGGTAGCCAGGTCAGGAAAGGGAAAAAAAGAAACGAAGAACGGACTCGCCCTCGTAGGCACCCAATGTCAGATAGGCAGGCGCCCATGGTGTCGGGACCCCACGTAAGTGTACATACGGCCCTCTGCACGCGTATGTATATACACACACGTAAATACACACAGGTGAAGTTGTATATAGAGGCTCGGTTGTATTATGTAGCGGGGCTTGCTTGATACTTGGCGAGGATGGAACGAAAGGTCGG
This sequence comes from Habropoda laboriosa, assembly GCF_001263275.1. NCBI lineage: Eukaryota > Metazoa > Arthropoda > Insecta > Hymenoptera > Apidae > Habropoda > Habropoda laboriosa. Next base: position 2,017,144 of record NW_017100200.1, on the reverse strand, counting down.
CGAATGAGTAGAAAGGAAGGTGAAGAAGAAGGAGAAGAAGAAGAAGAAACAGGCAGAAGAAGAAGAAGAAGAAGAAGAAGAAGAAGAGGAAGGTGAAGAAGGTGGAGGACGGTTCCTATATAACCGGTTCTTTCCAACAGCGCTCACACACGCCTATACACACGTCTCTTCTTCTACTTCAGAGCGTTGCACGGTGTACAGTAAAGTCTCCTGCTGTTCACACCGCCCTATTTCGGGGTCTACGAATCGCCGCGCGAACTATTTTCTTGCTTCACGCGGACGCTCCACTTGTTCCGCGCCCGTATTTATTTTCCTTGCTCCGGCCACGCTCTACGTACGCGCGCGTACGCGCTCTCCGCCACCAGAGTATATTTGTTCTACGTTACATAAATTAGGCGCGGGCGTTGTGTGATGCGCGCGTTCGCGCGGGAATGTTAAGACGCGGACTGAAATATACGGTTTCTCTCTGTTTTCTTAGCGGCCAATCGGGAGGACCGTGGCCATAGTTCCTTTTTGCACGATTTAATTTTATCGCGATGCTCTTGTCAAATAAGCGCCCTTGCCTGCGTGCAAGACGTGGCCTGGTACACGGTGTTATCGAAACGCTCGGTTGTGCATACAACACGAGTCTGGAAATGTTATCGATGCCGAATTTGGACAGTTTCTTCCTTTCCGTGATATATCGCCACGTTAAGGAAAAAAACGCAGCTTGTTGTTGACATTCTTTTTATAACCGATCGTGTATCTTCTTCGAAACGATTTCGTTCCTTGCTTTTTCAAATTCACAGTGTTTTGCAACATATACGACGACTAATTGCAGGTCTCGTGTTTGCAATTTTACTCGGTCTAGAATACTTAGAGAGACGGTATCTAGGAGCCCTGGGAGATCTAGTATTTAAAAGCCTAGCTCGTACACATACCCGTGTAACTTCTAGAAATTTAACACCTGGTATGTAGGCAGTATCCGTAGCTCTAGCACTTAGCTAGCTCTAGTTCGAGCTCTATTTGCCATGGCAAGTATGCGCACGTTACTTTAGTAAGGTAAGCGTCGCGTATGTAGAGCTAAGAGGCCCTAGAGAGAGGCCTCTTGCGAGATGTACCCGTCGGCCGTGTACGTGGAGCCCGTAAAGCTCTCTCCGTGGCGGTAAAACGCGGGCGTCGAAAACGCGTCCCGACGTTTCGGAGCATTAACGGACAATCTCGTAAGTGGGCGTGTAAGGGCTCGAAAATTGGAAGGTAGGCCGGGCCTCGACCAAATTAACGTTTGGCGATAATATCCGCTCTCTCTCGGTGCCCCCATGTCGGTTCGTCGGCTCGGTGTACCCACCCTAAGCGCGCAAACCAACGCCAACAACCTCGGGACCGGAGAGAGGCACGCGCGCGCGCACACAACCATGAAGGGAGACCATAGAAAGAGCGTGGAGAAAGAGAGAGAGGGAGATAGAGGGGCCCCCGTGTTCACGACCGCCTCTCGTGTGCGTTACGCGTGGGTGTATAGGACATTTCAGTCGCAGCCTGGCCATTCACGAATTTATTAGACACCGTATACGTACGATCGTGGCCCGAATTACTCGCGATAAAAGCACGGCGTGGCTCCTTTTGGTACTTTGGACCGAGGCAGCTCGGTTTCCTCACGGAGGTTGATGTACCATGGCCGTCATGTTCCCCGGTCGTCGACGCGTTAATGGCCGCGATGCGCGGTGAATTGTGATGTATAAATTCCCCCGGAGCTTTCGTTTTGAAGGAAACGAAAAAAGGAAAAAGATATTCGCTTTGTGTTCCCCCTCTCTTTTCTCGCGTTACCTCTTACGGAGGAACGGATGGAGATAACAGAGGAGGAATACGGTGGGAAGTGGGCTGGAGAGAAATTTAAATAACCAAGATCTCTCTCCGAAATCCTGCGACTGTCGTTCGTTCACGTATCTCCGCCGCCACGTCGGTGATTGTGTAATTCCGTAAAAGATTTTTTATGTGACCGTTCGTACCAGGATTTTTCTTCCCCCGTTTTCCTCCCAAGATGAATATAATCGTATGCAAATTCGAATGATTCGATACGACGTTGGCGAGGAATCGTCGTGAAGGCTCGATTCGACTTTTCTCCGGTACGCTCGTTTAGACCGTCACGCGATATCAATAACGTGTTGTTGCGACGAATCCTACACGTGTGTCGAACGTGGTTCCTCGAGTAACGTGGTTCCTCGAGTAACGTGGTTCCGCGAGTAACGTGGTAACAAACTCAGTCTTGTCGTAAAAAAACTTGTTGCCGCTCGGGCTGCAACAATGTATGGTGATTACGTGCAACATGCTCTCGTCTATTTGTTATTTTAATCCCGGCTCGAATTATGCCCGATGAAAGGCTGTTATTGCATGTTACGGTACTTAGGATGCGATCCTTTTAACTCGAGGACGAGCGTTTTGCTACTCTTGCTGGTACAGCGGAGCATAAAGGCTGTCTTGTATTACGATCGTCGACGTGTTATTGGTAGCCTCGATGTGTGATTTAAAGGTTTCCCCGGCGGGAACGGTGTCATTTGCATATACCTACGTATTCGTAGGATCTCCGAGGACCCTCTCGTATTAATGCGATACGTTGCCTTGGTTCTTAACAGTTCTTTTCTGGCCTTAGGTAAATACTCGGCATGAATATGTATGGGGAGGTCTCCAGTGACCCCTTCGAACCTGAAACCTGTGCGTCTGTGAATATCGAGGGCTTACTTAGAGACACGTTTTTTCGTCTACTCGATACAGACTCGATAAAACGTCCTGTACCAAGTCGTTTCTGACCAACGCTATCGAGTCATCGTTGCTGTTTCTCCTCACATTCTTTTCCCGAGTGCTAATGCTGGTATTCTTATTTCACTTCGTTAATCGACGATAAGACGTGAACCGTTGTCGCGTACCCATTTTTATCAGCACACAACCCAGGTAATTCTCGTATCTTCTTCCACCGAGACCTTTATTTCACACTAACCCATTGATTCGCACGCCGGCTAATTCGTAATTTCCTTGTCGAGCGTATAATCCCACCGCGTATCGTGGATCCGTTGTCGCCCCGCTTTTCGATCGTGTCGGCTCTACTAATTGCTCGAACGGGCTGTAAACGACTGTAAAATCCGCGAACGTTCGGCGAAATTATTCCGTTTGGCCAATAACTGTTTCTGCATATCCTACACCCCTAAACCGTCTTCATTAATTCCCACTACTGTCTGCTCGACACCAATCAACTACCAAATAAAACGTGCGCAAGGGTCCCGCCTAATTGGAACAGTGAAAAAGTGGGCGTGTTCCGATCGAGGACCTCCATCGTTTCGGGAGACCCCTGGAAATTCCTGTCGACCGTTTGCCCGGTCCAATTTTATACGTCACCCTTTCTTTCTCTCCTTTTGCCCGGTACGTGTCCCAATCGACGTTCACCGGTTAAAACCGAGGTGTATCGTGTCGAAAATTTTTGTTCTCCTCATTTCTCTACCCGTACACCCATAATCAGCTTCATCGTCACCTTTTCCCCCTACTCCCCTCCCTTCTTCTCTCGCTGTTGCGCGTTGTGATCGCGTGTGTTAGAAAAAGGAAAATTAACTTTCGACGCAGCAAAGTTATTCGAGTCACGTGAGTTACGCGAGATTCTTATCGACGCAATTACCGACGTTCCTCGAGAGAGGCTCGCGGCATTCAAGAATGGCGGAATGGAGTGGTGGTGGTGGTGGCAAGGAGTTAGTGGAAACCCGCGAGGATCGGCGTCAGCGTGTAAACGACACGCTCTTTCCCGCGAACAGATCCTCTAATCATCGATCCCTGACCCACGTTTCGCCGCCACGTCCGGCCAAGAAGATACTTACCTTAGACGCGAGTTATTCTCCCCGCGAGATACGACCGCCACGGTGAGGAAGAACGTTTCAAAGCGTTCTCAACGTCGTCGTCCTGCGGAGACGGGACAAAGCAGTCGGTGAGAAACGAAGAGGAGAAACGTTATGCTTGGCGTGTGTGTTAGAACAGACGAGTGAAGCGAAAGAGGAAGGAAAATGTGGAAACACGCGAGGCAGAAAGTCACGAGGAAGAAAGGGGATGCGAGTGAGAAAGGGTACGGGGAACAAAAAGTGGGGAGAGACAGAGAGGAGACGAGTAGAGAGAAGCGGAGACTTATGCACTAACTATAAGTGGGATATTCTGGCAGAAATATCAAAGCTGCGACTGCGTCAAAGAGGGCGTCCAGAGAGGGGTGTAGAGGAGAGAGAAAAAAGAGAGAGAGAGAGAGAGAGGGAGGAAGAGAAAAGCAGAGAGAAGGCAAAACGATCACGCGGATGGATCCTTGGACGTTACCGGCTTCGGGACCATCGTTTGACTCTTTCATTCATCATGTTCATTCCTTAGACAAGTATTGTGCCCGTATAATGCATATTTTTCCCCCCCTTTCTATTTCGTCGCTGACGAGCCTCGCGGTTGTAACGTCCGCGGGAATTAGTATTGAAAATTTACGACGTGACAGAGGGAACGCGTATGAATTATTTAAAAGAGGCGATACTTCGTTCAACCAAGACATCGAATTGTTCTTTTTATTTTTCGCTCGTTCCTTTTCGAGGGTAAACAGGATACCGAAGGGAATCCTGCTTCCTTAATTATGATAATTCGCCGTAGTCTGTTACGGTACCGTGGCGTTAGTATACACCTGCGTCGAAACGAGCATTGCCCCCGCTCTCGAGAATGACAATGTTAATTCCCCCGCGTAAATTCCTGAGAATCGCGGTGTCGACCGGAGAAACGCATAAAAATCGCCGATCGAATTTGCTTTTTCTAAAAGGTGTTACACGCGTATCTTCACTTTTGCACCTGCTTTTCACCGTGCTCCGTTAAAAACACTCCACGATTGACTCTCCCCTGACTTTATTTTTGCATCGCGCAAAGTAAGCCTTTGTTCTTTCGGAACAGTCAACCGCCGCCGTCGTTCCTCAGCGTCGCGTTAAAAATCGGCGTAAGAAACGGTCGCGCGACTATGGACCAGAGTTTATTGTCGCCGTTTTTACGAGCGTAGATTTAACGAGTCCGAATGGTCACGAGGCAGCCTCCGACACAGCCTCAGCTGATTTCCCCAATTTAGATCGTCGTTGCTCCGAAATCATCGTTTTATGCCGTATAAAGCGTCACCGTTTCCCCGAAGATTTCACCAAGGGCTCTTAAATCACCCTAAATTTAATCATTGTCTTAAAGAGCTCGAATTCCCTCGAATTACCGCATGGAAAAACTGAGAGCCGCGATGAAATCAGGAGAGAGAAACAGAGGGGAGAGATCGTTCTCTTGGTTACAAAGGGTTCGCCGACGACGTAACTCGTGTCACTGGGTTGGAAATATAAAAGCAGACCGGGCTTGTACTCTCGATTTTGTCAATCTATTTCTAACTCATATGGGGGCGACAGGAGAATTTTTGCCGAAATACAGAGAGAGAGAGAGAGACGGACCCCTTGAACTTTTAAATTATTTATAAAAGAACCGCTTGCATTCCCGCGGCTTTCCGTACCGTGACGAATACCACGGGTCTCTCCCGTGCCGTATTTATAATAACTTCCTGCAAGATGGTCCAGCAGTAAGTTGCAGTCAGTCCATTTAATGCACGACATTAATGCGTTATGTAAAAGCGTGCGCGGGTGATTCTCTCCCGTCTACGTTGTCGTCGTCTTCGTCGCGGTCGTCGTTGTCGTCTACGACGCCGCCGGCGGCGTCTTTTCGTCTCTCCGTGCCATTAGGACGAGCCGGCGTTATTATTAGTTAACTTCAAATATTTATCGTATTCTTCCTCCCAGCATCCGCCATCTCTTACCGACCAATCTGTCCCGTCTTCAATCTATTCTCGTATCCTGGATAACTGGGATAACACCAGTTTCCTGCTGCTTCCTGCAGTTCGAGTGCACTGTATTTTCTACTTGATACATTTTTTTTTTATGGTCGCGGTGAAGGTTTTATGTTTTTCGGTGATAAAGTGTCGTTTAGAAAAGTGTCGAATTTGAATTTGTTACCTGTAAAGTGTAAAATTAAGGCAATGTGTGTATTGCTTAGGTAATGTGTACGTTAACTTACTTTGTCTATTGAGAATACAGTTTTGGGCAAAATATTGGTATATTAGTTAGGGTCATGTTTGGATCAAGTTTAACTTTTAATTATTGGACATTTATTGAGAACATAAAAAATGATACTTTAGATGGATAACGAAGAATGCAAATAAATAACGCTACAAAAGATAATGAGATCGAAATGATAGAAATAGGACTGAAAATAAAGAACTCTATTTTCAGTGGAAACTTAGATTGGAAAAATGATTAAACATAAGAATATCAAATTGATAGAAATAGGACAGAAAATAAAAAATTCTATTTTCAAAGGTTTTTGAAAAAAAAAAACAGCAGAAACTTGTATTAGAAAAATTATTAAACGTAGAGATATCAAATTGATAGAAATAAGGCAGAAAATAAAAAATTCTATTTTCAAAATTTTTTGGAAAAATACAGTGGAAACTCAGATTGGAAAAATTGTTAAACACAAAAAGATCAATATGATAGACATAGGACAACAAAGTAAAAACTTTTATTTTCAAAGTCTATCATTTGCAAATTTTGGCAATGCACGTTTGCCAGTAACAAATACGTTAAATTTCCAAATTCTGCGCAAATTCCTCTAAATCCGAATATACAGGGTGTTAAAAAAAAAAATTGACACTTAAAAAAAAAAATAAAACTGATAAGACAATATATCATATTAAGAAATGCATTCCGTCTTCAAGAAGTCTGCACTTGTTCACCGTCATTTACAACATATATTCTCAGAATCTTTCGCAGGTAGTCTGCAGAGCCTCGAGGCACGTTTCTTTCGATATTATTGCAATCGCATTTGCAATTTTCTGTCGGCGATCTAAAATATATACATTATCATTGTACAAGCACCTTGTACTTTATCCAACTGAAACACATAAGCGCAACGCGATTCGAAGGGAGAGATTGAGCAATCACGGAAATTCGAACGTTTCCAGCGGCGATGCCGCGTAAAAACTGCCGCTCACGGTCCGCGGCGCGTTTCGTACTCTAATTACCCCGATCCGCGGTGACTTTTTTTCCCTGGACGGAACACGATAATCCGTAGGATTTACGAGCGCGGGAAAAAGCAGAGGAACGTTTCTTCCCGTGTAGGACGGACCACGGAAGAAGACGAAACGAAAGTTAACGAGGCGCCCGGTAATTTCTCCCTCGGGGCGGAATTCTGTCCCGGCGCGAGCTCGCCCTGTAAAGAACGAAATGATTGGCGAATACGGGACCAGTTAGGCGCCAATAATTTGTCGGAATTTCATCGCGACTTCCATCGAACATCACAATCGAACGACTGATCAACCGTACCATTCTCGTTGATTTCGAGAGAATCCAGAGAAGATGTTCGAAAAATGGACAAGTGAAGTTTCGACAGGAAAACAGTGGATCGTCTTCGTGCTCGTGTCTCGAAAAATCGAGCTGACCGTGAGGTTTACGGTCGAAACGTGCGGTTTACATTTTGCTCGATCGATCGAATTTGCGGTCGATTTCGTCTGGAAGCTGAAATTCCAGTGAAATTTTCGTTGTAAGAATTACACAGCAGTCTCTATTTACAATTACGATTCACACAGGTTTCTCTGTTTCTCGCGGTAGACGTTTGCGCAGATTCGATCACTGTATTTCGATCACACCGTCCTCGTCACCGAGTTCAAAGGAAGCGGCAGTCGGAGAATTAAAAAGCCTGCTTAAAATACAGCTCCATCAAACGGGTGGTCGTTAAAAAATCGGCGGTGTTTCGCGACAGATAAATCTCCGTTGGAGGGAGAAAAATACACCGCGTGTTTTATGAATTTAAACGAGGGGACAAAGTGATTATCGTCGACGAGAGCATTTAGAAAATTTACGACGTTTCCCTTGTTCACGACGTCACAGACGTTTGTTCTCCGCCCCCGAGACAGATACTCCCGATATTAAGTGTTCGCGGTTGAAAAGCGAGCTAACCGATCGAAATAGCCGTAAACACATCGTTTTCTCCACCTCCGAAACAAGAATAAGAAAACTGTCGCAGAAAAACCTGCGAAACAATTCCGACATTGTCTCTCTCTCTCTCTCTCTCTGCCCGAGTAACTTCACGTCGAATTACCACGTGCGATTGGAGAATCGTAGACGATTTGAGGGACGAGGAGAGAGAGAGAGTTCTCAACCAGCGGAAAAAAAGCTGACGAATTCGCGAAGTCTATTCGAAGGTCGGAACTCGCGCGGGCCAACCAGTCGATCAGTCCCGCACGAAACAGACAACACACAACGATTCCTCTCTCGTCGTGGCGTGGCGTGGCTTCTACTGAAAGTTCATCGATCCACGCGTACCGCGACGTTGCGTCCTATTAAAAGCCGTACCACAGCACACACAACGCGTACAAACGCTCGCCGTTCCACCTCCCTCACGCGAGGCGTGGAATGGAGGCACTAAAGTGGCTAGACGGAGTGTCAGAGTCGGCCGGAGATCAGAGGGCCGCCGTTGAAAGAAATAGTCCGCCGGGACGTTATACCGCAGCCACGTCCGCGCACGTGTTTTCGGGGTTCCGTCTCGTAGCGTCGATTTATCAAGCGCGTCGAAAGCCGCGAGACGACACCATTCTCTTCTCTCTCGCCTGGTCGAATTCTCGTTGAACAGGTGACGGCAACGACGGATTTCCCTTTTTTCTTCTTCTTTATCGCTTTCTTTTTAATATGAATTTATTATCGTTAGTGTTGCTGGACGATTTAAAGGGAGGATTGATTGCTTGGGTTTTATAGCGGTGAAGTATAATCGTATTATAAGTAAATATTCACAAGAAGAATTGTGATATAAATTATTGAGAAGCGTAGGGGAGAGGAAATTTTCGAAATCCTTCGGAAAAAGAATTTTCAGATATCGGGGTTTCGAACCCGCGATCTTGAGATTTGTAGGGCTCACTTGTCAGGCGCTTTAACCACCACGGCTAACGTCGCCTAGTCACTTTCTTCTATTTTCATATTGTTCTACTCAATCTACCGTAGGTTTTACCGAGATTATGGTTCGCAAGGGAACTTCGTGGAGGAAAAAGAAACTGCCGTGTTATTCTCGTTTAGGAAGTGCATAAACTAACTCTCGTGGTAACTCCGAAATAAAAGTTCGAGAATGAGCTACGATTTGCCTATTAGTTTAGCCGGTGTACAAATACGGGATAGCGTCGTGAGTCGAGGCACGCTCGCCCCGATACAATTCAGATTGTTCGAGCTCGGTCGCGTAATTTATGTGCAGCAGCGTGCCACTCCTTTGTAATTGGACTAACGGCGTAAGTAGGGGAGTGTCTGTCCCGTGATCGGAGATCAAATGGTCTCGTCGTTGAAAAGAAAATAGTCTGCTGGGTGCACCACGTGGTTCAGGCGTCCCGACGACGCGCGTGCTTTTCGAGTTCCGTTCTTGCCTGGCTTGGCTGGCTTGGCTAGCCAGAGATTTATCAGTCGCGGCATTTCGAATGTGTCGAAAGCGACCATAGTTTTCGCCCTTTGAACCTCTGCTGGTTGCAGCCAACTCGGTTAATGCGGCGAGGAACGCACGCACGTTGCCGATGTAAAGATGCGGCTAATAGAGTCGTACGTATCGTCCACTCGTTAATTAATTTTAACTACCAATTAGCGCTGGTGGCCGCTTCACCTTTGGCTACCATTAGTTTTCCAATATTTTTCCCTCGGGTAAACGATCCTCCAGGATAACGTTTCAACGTAACTGTTTCCTTCAGATTTTTTTCCTTCCTAGAATTGGTGAACACTCTAAGGTATTATGTATAGTCGATGGAAGAAATATGGCGAGGTCGTAAATTCAAGCATTAAGTAGCAATACAGATTGATGCAGCGATACTCGAGTGTTGTACATAACATTTCACGTCTTTCTTCGATTGGAAGCGAATAAAAAGTAAAACACTTCACGTGATCCTGACTGAGATTTTGAGCCCTTATCTTCTCAAGTTTCTGTCGATTCGCTTCTATTTTTGACGCGAACTTAGGACTACTTCGCTGCAATTTCCTTCGGCGACTGTAACAAAATTTTGATCGCTAGTGGAGACCGTAGAATTTAGCCCGGGTCCTTTTCGAGCAATTTTTTGTTTCGTTCCACCTCGTGGACGTTGTCATCGTCGTGAAAGCAACGAGAGATCGAGCGACCCCCAGTGACATTTAACGACGATTTAATTTTACGATCGGCAACTTTATGGCGATCTCGAACGTCGATTAGACGAAGACACTCTTCGGGGGAAGTACCGTTCGGTATATTAGCACTCGACTTTAGGAAGAAAGCATCGAGGAGCTTGCGGCCTGACCTTGCTACGTTATTGCTTCTTCAGTTTTATGGCTGATACCAGCGGCTGGTGTACGAGGGAGCCGATGAAAGGTTTACGATTATGGAAATGTTTGTTCCTACGACGGGGAAACGCGCGCGCGCGGTCGGGATCAGTTTTGGAACTGTCCGGACCAAGAAGTTACGACACGCTGGATGCTTCTTCTCGATATTTTTCCAGGTAGCGGCGGCCGCACGGAGGGAAATATTCCTAGATACCCGGTGTAATCTCGGTGTCCTCATTCTTTTATTGACCTTTCGGTAACATGTAGCATGTTCGATCAAAACGAGAGGGGGGGGATAAAGATAGGGAAAATATGAACTACCAGGAATCGAAATACGTGTTAATTCCGTGTCCTAAAACTGGAGACTCTTCGAAGTAAGATCTTTCTGTGGTCATTTACGAAAGTTTTCGTACAACCCTATCAAAATTCTACTTATATCAACTCGTTTGGGACTGTCGATGCTGTAAAGGAACATGTCAGTGCTCATACGTGTTATGGTTTATTTAAAAAAGAAACTATTTCGACGATACTCCTGAAAGTGAATTCAGCAAAAATATAAATTTGACATTAACACATTTATATTAATGTAAGTAGGTAAGAACAAGTAAAATAAAATTCTTAGACGAGAAACAACAAGTTGGTCCCAAATGTGTTAAAAGAGACACTTATCGTTTTAAATTATTAAGCTACATTGACACTCATCGTTGAATCATTTAAAAAAAAGATGCGTTATTGCATGAATATCTTTGCACGAATAAAAGGCAAGCAAATTATGCATCTTTACAAGACACACAAAGAAACAATGAACACTAAAGCTGAGAACAGTCCCATCGACAACCTCCAAGCCGATCATTCTCATCCAATCTTACCGAAGCTTACTCCGAAACGAAACCACGATCCCTAGGGTGCACAACCCAAAACTGAAAAGCCCTCTAGATAAAATCTATCTGCATCCACATCTGAAACATCAGGGAGTGAAAACACCGTAGGGAGTGACAACCGCCTATGAAACACCCAATCGATCGAATCTAATCGACATCTAGAATATTTCGATGAAATTTCCTCTGGATTACTTCAAACAGACACCCACGATCGCTATAGGCATACACGTTCGTCTCTATTATTGCTCTGTTATCTGAACAAAACGTTGAACATCGCTGAGGCTGCATCAATCACGTTATCTCGCTCACGAGGCACGATTCCATAATCCTTATTATTAATCTGTCCTAGGGCGGTCCTCGATCGTAGATTCTGGACTTCGTATCCGTTAGACGACGACGACGAACGGCGGACTTCCTTGACAGAGACAGAACGGCCGCACGGTATTTGCACCTTCGACAAAGATCCGCATTGCGCATTGAGACATTTCTGTCCGGCCGATATGGAAGATAACCCGTGTCCCGGTGCACGTTTGGGGTCAGGGCCCCGTTCCTGGGTCAGATCCACGACCGGCCATCGTGTTGATATCCCCGAGATAGCTCCCATTGTTTATGGACATTGTCGTGCACAGGTACGCGCGGGCCCAGCGACAGTTCGGGGTCACTTCCTAGTGCCGTGACGTTTCACACCAGCGTGACACATCGCCGGAGATTCTCGGGATTCAGTCACGAATTCGCGTGACTCCGCGGAAAATCACCGTCCCGACCCTTTCTAGCCGATGATCCCTTCCATCCCCCCCTCGTTGCGAGTCGATGCATATCCTTCCATGCTTCTAACAGCTTGCTTGCTTGCTCGGTTCTCGCCATCGGTGAGAAATCTGCGAGCATACAACATCCCCGCCGTGGATGTCGACGACGGTCTGGGAAAATGGGGCGTGTTAGGCTGCCGTCTCTCGCGGATTTGCTCCAAAGACACCATATGCGTACGGTTTAGCTTCTCGAGTTTTTGTTCGCTCTATATTTACGCGGCGAGTGGAACACTTGGGGGGTTTATCGAGAGAGTGATTGAATTCTGTGGGGTGGTTGTGGTGTTAGAAAGAAAAATTGTATAGTTGGTGGAAATGATACAGTGAGGTCGTAAATTAAGTCTTTTCATGGACACGGTAGTCGTACTTGTCGGAATTATTTTTTGGTAGCGCGCGCTTAGTCAATTATTGTCTAAAAACGTTATTCAAATGAGTCTGTTTAAGCTGTGTGCATATTATTATACCCCCCCCCCGTTTCTGCAGACAAAAGGTTAGGAGGTAGTTTAGAAGGTAAAAACGCCTTGCGAATATCCCAGGGTTCGACCGCAAAGAGTTAAAGCATTAACCCCTTGACGTATGATTTCTTTTCCTGACTGTGCATCTAAGCGTCAGCTGTTTACCGTTTTAGTACTATTAAATAAGAAAAGCTGATGTATTTTAGGTTAATTAAATTTGGCAATCTTCAATTTTACAGATTAAATCGAAAATTGGAATTAAAATTAATTTTTGTTACTGATATAACTGGTTTATCAGATCTTGACCAAAATCTGTGGCACGAGTTTGGAGTTAAGTGCTGTCCCAGGGCTGTCCGCCATTTGTGAGTAGATATCTAAAATTTCTGCTTGCAATCTTTCATTTAGGATACGTAGTATTAAACCTCAATTGCTTTTTGCTCAATTAGTAATTCTCGTATTAGATAAAAAATTGACTGCAAGTTGACGAATTTTTTGAATAATCTTACTGCAATGGAGGAACCAATTTGGAGTTGAAATTGAACAGTCCTGAGTGATCCTGGAGCTACTTATCTCCCTCGAATTGCCGTTTTTGCACTCGGATTACCCGCATTTTGACGCCCGACAGATTTTACGATCTCAATATATCACTTCCACTAACTATACCCTAACGAGTTTTTCTCCCAAAGTAAGCAGAACGCGAAAGTAGTTGCCGACAGCGTTACAAAAAGTTTGACGTTCGAGCGTTTGCAAACATACCGCGAGGAGCAACAGCAAGACAGCTCTTCGAGTTTCGGCGTTCACGAAATCTCAAAGCGATCTGATCACCGTGTGATCCCGCCTAAGCAGGAAGCTATTCATTATCGTCGATTCCCCGGGTGTCCTACGTTTCCACTTAACGCGATAACATTCGGGTCGCCATTATCGAGATTTCGTGGCGCATTAAGTTCGACCGTGGCCCACCAAGCATTCCCACAGCTGCCTCTGTAGTGTATACGCGGTCGAGGAGGATAGATCGTCGCCTTGCGTCTGCTGAGTGTCGATTTCCCGTGTCTGCGTTCCCCTTGTGCACGGTCTTACCGACGTGTAAACAAACAGACTGTATGCGAACGGCATATGTTCGAGCGGTTCGTACACGAATTCCTGGCCTCGTCGCCAGAGGAACGAGCAACGAGCGAATCAGGAAGTCGTCATTATCGTTTACTCTTCGGCCGCGCCAGATCCTCCTCTCTTCGTGTGGTAGATAACTTTTTTTTCCTTCCAAGACTCTCTGTCTTCCCTCCTTTCTTCGTCACCCATCTTCTTCTTCTTCCTCTTCTTCTTTGCCGCCTCTTTATCATCCTCTCCTCCGCTCGTCTCTCTGTCTACCCTAACATTCTCTGTCAACAACTCGAGGATTTCTTCGACAAGTCCTCTGCACATACATCAATCCCTCCGCCCTGTTGTGTCCTCGCCATTCGTTTCGAGGAAATAGACTCGTCATCCCTTTACGACGTGCTAAGCAGTCGGGTAAACACGAAGAGACCTGAGGTCCTCGTTGAAACTCAGTCGAAGAAGGGCAGAGAGAAGCCTGTACAACTTTTACCTTTACTGCTTTCCGCGCACGTGACTTAAACAGGCGAGGTCGCCTCCGCGGAGGACTGGATTGGTCGAAACCACTACCTGGGTCGCACCACGTGCGGCTTCCTTTAGGACAAAGGACCTTTGGATAAACTGGGATACCCCTTGAGAGAGAGAGGTAAGGGAGGGGCTCTATTTGGCTGTGGAACGCGGTCGAAGAAAATGTTCGTGCCGATACACGCGAGCGGCAAGTGGCGTAGAAATCAACCTTGAGGAACCTTCTCCTTTCCTTCTTCTTCTTCTTCTTCTTCTTCTACTACTCTCCACCTTTTTTTCTCTTCCTCTTCTTTTCGACGCGCGCACGGACACTTAAGCCGAGGATGTGAATAGCTAGGCCTCCGGCCGGGTTCAGGGCGGGGTTACCTTCGTATGAATCCCGTCGTTACAGACAAATGGAGACCAACGGTGCAGGGATTCCGTGCGCGCAAAGGTATTCGTCTTTGTTCAGCCGACGATGATGCGTATTTATCTCGAGGTCTAGAAAGACTGGATGGTCTGGATAAACGAAACGGAAGAAGATAGGAGAGGCTAGGCTGGAGAGAGCTTAGTGTGACGTGAAATGGAAAATCTGTCCCTTAAGGAACTAGGAGAATTTAATTGTGTCGAGTTGTAAGGAGGGAGAGTTCTACTCTCTTTCTCTGCGGTTAGGATAGCGATAAAGTTCATTCAAAATGATTCACCGGCCACGTTTTTACGCTACGAGTCGTGTTATGCATGGATGAATCAGGAGAAACTTCTGCCGTTGAATCGCGATAAGGATACTATGTCTGCGATACAGTTTCTTCCACGCGTCATCTCTTCTTCCACTACACGTCGTGTTTCACAACTTGCTCCTGCCCCTATGGAGCAGAGCAGGCGATTCCCTCACGTGTTTCCTGTAACATTTTCCCTTGCGCAACCACCACCACACGCTCGTGTAGCATCAACCGAGAGCAAGAGACTTTCTCTGGCTCCTCTTACTCGCTTCCTCGTGCCTAGTAGTACCGGGGCCATAAAAGTGAATCGGTGGAACTCTCGAAGGCCCAAGGGCGGAGTAACCTCGGCATAAATCCCGATGTTCTAGACAAATGGGGCCTAACGGTGCGTATATACGCAGGAGAGACTCCGCGCGCTTGCACAAGCCAGGCATCGTCTCTCCTCGCTTCTTTGCCTTTGTCCGACACCAAGAGTACCGGCTCCTTTTGCTCTTTAGTCCCAAGGACCCGTGCAGGGGAAGGTCGCGTATACCTGAAGAGAAGAAGATCCAACACGTCGACCTGGAGAGAAGATATTCTCTCGAAGATCTATAGGCATCATGTCTACAAATATACCTGATGTCTCTCCCTGTCTCACCCTCTTTTATCTTCCACAATTTTCCATGCTAGGCTCCCCTTCTCGTGGTTTTTCGACCGCCCTGTCGAGTTTTCAGCAAATAATGGCCCACTTGATTGTGAGTAGCCCCGCGTTAGGGTGCCACAGGACAGAGAAAACGCGACCGTAGAGGACCCCGTCACGGTGCCACGCTTGATCTGGATGGTTCGACGCAACGTGGAAAGGTTCTCTCCATTGTGACTCAGATACCAGAGCAAGGGATAGGAAAAAAACTTATTGCGGACAGAAGTGCAGCGTTTTGTTTGCTCAGCATTGTTACCCAGGGGGTTAATAGTTCGGGGGTACTTTTGTCGCTCCCGGTTTTTCTCCTCGAGTGTTTTCGAGCCGAGTGCTGGTTTTCGGGACCCACAGGCCCTGGCGTAACAGTTTAATGTCTATGAATGGAGGATTAGAGACGGTAATGATCAGCCGAGGATCGTTCTAGGGTTTTGTAAGCTTCTACTCGCGGACAAGTTTAAAAAGAGAAAGAGAGAGGGGCTACTGTGCGTGTACGAACTTTTAACGAGGATTTTTATGCAGCCTGGAAAAACCCTGTGTGCTTCACGATTTTCTTTCCCTGCTTCATGTAAATAAGCATACTCTTGACTCTTGCTTTCATGCTCCAATTTGTTTTACTCCTTTCTCTTTCCTTTTTACACACGTTTGTTACTTCTTATCGTACCTCTCTGTGGCTCCCTCAAATTATGTTACTCGAAATAATTAGGTAAACATGGTTCCTACGAGTACCTTAATTATCGCAACAGATCGTCGGTACAGCCCGGAGAACCTACCACGTAAATTTTTATCTCCACGTTGTATCGCGTGGTACCCGCTTAGAGTCACATGGAGGAAAACTAATGAACAGTGTCAGCAACGATCAAACCATCGATACTTTTCCAAATCCCGTGGCCCAGAGATCACCGATATAACACCGGGGGTCGTCCGGTTGAACGACAAGGAGCCCCCATCGTTCGTCATTAGACGTCCAACTGTCTGTCGACAATACCGTCCAACTTTGGTCACAGCCATCGCAAGAATGTTCCTCCGGCATCAATCTTACCCCGGCGACCTCGAGGAAAAAAAATTCGATTCTCCGTTTCGTAGTCTCTGCTAACAGAGCACAGCACACACACTCCTCCTCCTCGCTCTCCGTGGTCTTTCTCGCCTCTTATTCTCTCTCTCCGCACCTTCTCGCATCGCTACCACCTCCACACCCAACCCCCGGTTCTTCCATCTCGTACCATTTCTTTTCTCTCCTCGAGTGTCCCTCTTTCTCTTCCCGCTGCCGTTTCTCCTCCGCCTTCGACCTACGGCTGTTCTTTTGGAAACCATATATTTTTCGTTTCACAGTTCGCGGCGCCGTTGAATGCCCTGCCTCCATTCAGACGAGGGTGCATCTCCGTAGCAGCCGCCAGGTATAAATTTTGGCGTTGCTTCGAAAGACCGGGGTAGGAGAGCAACGAGTTAGAAAGAGAGAGAAAGAGGATAACGTAGAGAGGGTGAAGAGAGAGCGTGATGAGGGAGGCAGATGAAGAGGAAAAGAGAGAGAGAGAGAGAGAGAGAAGAAAAGGGAAAAAAAGTGGAGGAAGGAGGAGAAAGATCGGTCCCATGGTAATCGATTACCTCCCCCGTATCCCCAGAATCCCATATAGTGACCGGCCCCATGGCCCGAAGATTGAACCTTCGATAACCGATGCTCTCCACTCCCCCGTCTCTCCCTCTCACCTTTTTCCCTCTCTTGCCTCGTCTACCTCTGTCCCGTGGACCCCCGGCTACTCTCGTCTATTTTTTTCGTCCTCCTCGAAGAAGAAGGCGCACGAACACGTAATTTCGTACGGTCTGGGAAACGAGTTGCGCTAATTAAGCGCGCACAGATTTGGCACCTGCTATACGACCGACACCGGCCATTTTTCTCTGCTCCTTTTTAAGGACATTCCTCGCGCCCGTTCGTAGAAGGAACTCGATGTGTCGGGGTCGTGGTATTCGGGAAAATTTGTACGTTCGGCGAACAACGCGGAGAATGAGGGTTTAATTAGTTTCTACAACCACGAAGATGAGTATCTCTTCCTTCCTTCTCCCGAGGCTTTCAGATATTCCGGTTAGCGATGTTCGACGACCAGGAGTCAACGTACTACTCGATCTTTCTCTCTCTTTCTCGAGTAACACGCGGAGATCAGTTGGCGTTTCTCGCGGAAGGCCGTTCACGTCGTTCGCGTTATTCGAATCGACCACTTTCCTCGAGTGGCCACGCATTGCGCTCGTCAAGCTACGCTGTCGTCGCGTCGTTTACATGCTAAACTCTCGACAAGTTAATCGGGGTCGCGCTGGCGACGCTTAACGAGCGTAACTGGATATCGTCGCGACGCGTTTTCATCCTCCGTACGGTCGTCTAGGACTCTCTGTATTCTAAATATTTCACGATCGTTCGAAACGACGCGTCACCGATTTCAGGAAACCAATCGACGCGTTCGTGAAAAGGGAATACACGCTGACAAATTGTAAATGTTTAACGAACCCGATACCACCGCCGCGCCGTTCATCGACAAAGACAGGCCAATTTAACTTTATTGCAACACCTTTTATAAACACCGTGTTCGTAATTACCATCGATGAACCGAACGGTGCACGGGAGAGACGAGGAGGAGAGACGAGGTCTGAAAGAGCAAAGGGGACTCTGCTTTTAATTCGGTGTCAGTTATGATTCAGTGTAGCTTGACGATGAACAGAGGAGAAAGAGGTTCAGAGGGGGGGGGACACGAGGAGGGAACATCGCTCGGGACTAACAAGCTTATCGTGCATCGGCAGATTGTTCCTTCTCGGAAGCCAGTTATCCTTCGGCGTATTTGATAACGTTCGACAAGAAATATAGCATAAGCCAGCCCGGCGTCCGTGAGATTACGGATCCGAGATATATCCGTTATCAAAGTGAAAAGGTGGAGCCTTGGCTTGGCCGGACGCGCAATTTCACCTTCGCACCAGAGAACGTTGCTCGTGATTTCCAACGAACACCTTGAACCTCCCCTCTTTTTCGTACAATTTCCATCGTTTTTCTACGTGCATTCATTCGATACGGAAGTATCGAACTGTTCAAGATTCCTCGTCACCTCTCCCTGCTCGCCTTTCATACCTAAGCTGTTTCAGGGTTCGCACAACCTTCCTTAAGCCTCCTCTAACCGTTCTACCGCTCTGACAAACACGAATCCGGAATTTCACGGCATCCAGCGTCACCGATTTCACGCGCATGCACAGTTCGGCGCACCGCAAAAGCCACGGGGAAGAAGAAAGCTAGCAGGGTAACAGTTCGCGTTGGGGACATTTCGTCTATCACTTGATTTCGGGTGAGAAAGAGGGGCAAGCTAACTGCGAAGAAGGCGTCGGAGGGGCATAGAATCGGAAAGCAGGAGTTGAGATAGTTGGGTGTTCAGGGTGCAGCTGCTTCTTTTTCTCCACTCTTACATCTGCCTTCTCTCCCTTCTTCTTTTTCACTCGACTCTCTTCTCCTCGTTCTGGTCATCCTCGTTTCGGCCCCGCGGCGCATTACGTGGCACATTTTCTTCGTGGTGCACACTCGCGTACACACGTACCTCTCGCTCCTATCTCTTTTGCTCGCGAAGAAGAGTAGGTCCAGAGATTGGGGCCCGATCTCCATTCTTGGCCTTACGTTCGAAGAATGCCGGGTCCCGCGTAATAACATCTTTCGCATTTCGGGATACATGTAATATACGAAATATATTCATGAATATTTCGGCTGATCATACGGTACGGGGTACGGTGTGTGCGCGCGCCTATATGTTTTAAGAAATTCAAAGGAAAACGCGTCGCCGTGAGGAAAGTTTCTCTTCTCTCTCTCTTTCGATCTTTCCGTTTCGCCGTCTAAAGGGGGTTTTGGGTATACCGTAGGAAGGATCCTCGTGGCGTAGCCTCGGGTTTGGCGCAACGATAACGAAAATGCCAGTATCGGGTGACCGAATAAAATATCTTCACCGACAGATTAGGGCGATTGGAGATTAAACGGAGGAAAAAATGGAGGGTAATCAAGTTCGACCTGTCGGCTTGTTAATTTACTACAATGTATCGCCGAGCGTTTTATACAATGTGGGCATAATTTCGGGGACGATATGTAAAGCGTGCAATCTTAATTGCAAATATACGATAAAATTAGTGTTCCCGTAATTCTGATTGAAAGGTTCTCCTTGCATTTCTCCGGGAATTTACGATACCGAATTATCGGGTAGAATTTATGACACACCTAGTATATTAGGGGAAGAAGAGGAAGAATCCTTTGACGGAGTTTTCTTCTCTTTTTTTTCTGCACTTAATATTCTGTCATCGCCGATTCGACCGAGTTTAAATTACTCTTGGCCTCTCGTACATAGGCGATGCTAATTTTGAAGTGAACAATGTGAAATTGGAGTAGATACGAGGATGAAATTCTATTTTGGAGTTGTTCGTGTTTCGAGAGAACTTGGTGACCATTCTCTTTACTTCGATGTTTAGGAATAGTTCGCAATATTGCTCTAAAATTTTAAGAACCACTTGTGATTCCCATCTTCTCTTCTGCGTTTAATATTCTGTCATCGCTAATTTGACCCAGTTGAAATTACTCTCGTCCTCTCCTAAATATGCAATTTTAATCTTAGGGTGAAATCCTACTTTGGAATATTTCGTATCTCGAAAGAACTTGATGACCATTCTCTTCACTCCAATGTTTAGAAATAGTTCGCAATATTGCTCTAAAATTTGGAGAACCACTCGTGATCTTCTCTTCTGCGTTTAATATTCTGTCATCGTCAATTCGACCCAGTTAAAATTACTCTCGTCCTCTCACATATAAGCAATTCTAATCTTAAAATAATCAATGTAAAATTGGAGCAGACACAATGGTGAAATCCTGTTTTGGAGTATTTCGTATTTTGAAAGAACTTGATGACCATTCTCTTCACTCCAATGTTTAGAAATAGTTCGCAATATTGCTCTAAAATCTGAAGAACCTCTTGTAATTCCCATTTTGAAAAGAAGAATCTTCTCTTCTACACTTAATATTCTATCACCGCCATTTCGACCCAGTTAAAATTACTCTCGTCCTCTCACATATAAGCAATTCTAATCTTAAAATAATCAGTGTAAAATTGGAGCAGGCACAATGGTGAAATTCTACTTTCGAGTATTTCTTATCCCAAAAGAACCAGACGACCATTCTCTCCACCCTAATGCTTCGAAGCAGTTCGCAATATTCCTCCAAAATCTCAATAACCCCCCGTGATTCCCTTCTCGAAATTCGAGTCGATGGTTCGAAAAGCATTACCAAGTTTCCCCTCTTAATCGATGCGCGTGTTCGTCATCTCGAGACAGTCACGAAGCGTGCAAGACCTTCTGTGAACTGCAACATCTCAATGCGTGGCTGTTTGCACTATACTCGAGCACCCTTTGCGTGTTATTTGGCCCGGTGGTGGACGGTTGAAAGTCGCCGAAAAGCGAGGAGAAGCTGAACGATTCTCGGTTCGACGCATTGTGTGCGCGGGTCTCGGGTGGTTCGCGTTGAAACTTCATTCAAACGACGCGTAAATCCCCAAGGTTCCCCATTGAGAAAAAAACGCGAGTGTAAGTAGTTCGGCAAGTACTCGAATCGCACGAAAATCTCCGGACAGTCAAATACGCGCCGCTCTTTACCTTCTTCTTGGCCCGCACAGTGTCAGGGGAGGGCAGTTCTTCGATGGAAAAAAAAAAAGACGGAGACCGAGAGAGGATGACAAACGTGTGACACTTGAAGAACCAGTTATTGAAGAGAACGCGTGAAAGGTGGCTCGTGACCGCGCGCGGGAAACGGATTTTTGCCACTTCCGCCGCGCGTGTACGCGTTCCGGTTTGCTTTTTCACCGTAACCTTCTTCCGCGCTTCTCAGCCGGTACATCAAAAGTGCATTAGGCTGCGGCACGCAACGCGGGACGACGTTTTTCGAGGATTGTTGGCGTAGTACAGGGTCAAGGGGTACACAAACACGGGTTTCCAAAATGAAATGGAGGATCGTTGACGTGCTGTTGATTCAACAAATTTCAACGTCTCTACTATGCTAGGTGCTCGAGTTTTCGGGCTGAAATTTCACACAGACGTTAGTTCCATCCTTACTAACGTCTAGAAATTGAAAAAGTCCAACAGCAAAAATCCTTACCGCCACGTTGGGGTTTAAGCATGGTCGGGCGTCCTCGCTCATTCTCCGGCTTGTTCTTCGGTTGGTGGTTTCGATGGAAGATAGAAACCTGGTCTGATAGGGGTCCTTCTAAGGACGACCCACACTAGTTTAGGTGCTCGAGTTTGCGTTTGTAGTGAAAGGTGTGGTAATTCGTTCGTTGGTCATTTGTATTACTAATTAATTCGTTATGTGATATATTTAAGCCTTCCGACTCGACGGCGTTTGCCTACGGCCGACTTGAAATTGAGCCCTAAACACATCGAATTGTTTATAAAGTTTGAGACTTTGACATGTAAGACTAAGGAATTACAGGCGCTTTTGTGCGATAATTGTGTGAGCCGCTGCCCTTTTTCCCGTTTTTATATCGTTTTTCGGCTGTTAGGACCCTGCAAGCCGTGGGGTGAAGCTCATCCTTGTCTAGGGCCCCCTGCGGCTCGGGTCCCGCGGTCCTTGTTTAGGCGCGTCGCAAAGCGCCTTACAGACAATGTTGACAGTATTGTACTGGATAATTAAGAAATTAAGAGTAATTAAGAGAGGAAAGCGGTGACACATTCTCAGAGCCGGTACGCGGTACCGATGTCGGGTCGGAAGGGTAAATGATTTGGATCAGTGACGAGCAACCTTCTGCGCAATCTTTAAGAAACCTGATTTGTTAATCGAAAAATCGTTAATTTATAGGATTGTTATTGCTAATTTCAGATACATTGAATTTCGTGGATAAATCCATGGACTTTAAGAAAATATTTACTTACTGTGCTTACTGTTACCGTACTGCAAATACTTTACTCAATTAAAAGAAAAAAATAAATTCATTTTTGACATAGGCAACAATTGTATGAATTGTCAAGTGCGCTGATGAATGAGTTACGTGAGTTGGCTGTGAACGTTTTGAATATTGATTTGTTTGTTTAGAGAAAGTCAATTGCGTTGATAAAAATTCAAGACGTGTAAAACACAGGAAGCATTTTGATTAAGATTTTGATTTATCTGCTACGTTCTACACAATGAATATATTTCTATCGATGAAAGTCACGATTAATTTTCAAAGTACTTTAGCTGATTGTTTTAAATTATTTGCATTGCTTTCAACGATCTTTTTAGCACTCGCACGTTCTAGCAATTTGCACTCGTTGCTTTCTTAACTCTTTCAGCAATTTTAACGAATTTTACTTGCAGCAAGCTCTATTTTATTTCTTTTTTTAATACACTAACGTAAATAGACACGACCAACGCGAAACACCGTTATTACATTTAATCTAAACAAATTTGTTACACTAAACCACGTCGTAATAACACATCCACTAAATTATAATAGAATCTAGCTAAAACAACAAGTCACCAGTTTCCCATAACCGAGCAAATTAGAAATTCAAATCTACAATTCCCATTTTGCTCGTACCGGCTGAAAAAGCAGGTGAATTAAATTTCAATCTCGTCAGCTTAAATCGGTACCCGTGGAGTTAATACCGCGTGTCAGAGGATAGAACCTGAAATATTGTAGGTAATTCGTACCTGATCAACCTCATTCTTCTAAATTAAAACTCCAGCTACAGTTAAAGTTAATCTTTATTACAAGTGCAACCTGCTCCTGTCGTATCTCGATTATAATCTCCGCCACGTAACGTGGACGTTACAACCCGAAGGATTACATATTTATACACACACGCACACACACGCAGAGGAATACTTCAAGCACGGAGTAACAATTTACGCGTAAACGTGCCTGAAACACCTGGCAATACGAAAAAAGAGGAAAAGAAAAAGAAAACACCAAATTTTTCTCCATTCTACCGGGTGGTGATCACAGGAGGAGGAGGATGAGGAGAGACCTTTCAACGATCATAGAGTCGTTACAGTAATTCTCAGAAATTACACCCATACGCGCGGTTCAAAAGTTGTTTCCTTAAATCTCGAAAACTACTTGCTTTCCATTATCCTGGCGCGTTCAGGAATCGTTTAATAAGAAGGTCGACGAGGTGGCTGTCGGATAAAGAGCCGAAGGAGGAGGAGGAAGAAAAGGTATGCGATACGACTTTATTACCCCGAGGGTAAGAACGCATCGTGGAAAGAAAGTGCAACTATGTACGATCGAGAGTCGAGTTAAAAGCTCGAAGGAAGAAGAAGAAGAAGAAGAAGAGAGCTCGCTCGCGCGCGTTCCAGTACGAAAGGCGATGAGATTTTTCGTCGTCGAGTAACGTTCACGTATGACGGGGAATTACAGTCAATTGTCGATAAGTTATCGATAATTTTAGAAGAATGCCGCTGGGAAATGACGCCGCTTCGCATTTTGCACCGAGCGCAAACCCAACAATTTGCCCCGGCATTATGGACTACTCGTGCCCCTCGATCGCGGCTTTTCAACACTCCTGGCTGTCGTCTCGTTGCCGTTACAGATACCATATCCAGTTTCGTGTGATCAATACGTTTTTATAACCCCGAATTGGGGGTTCAATATGGAGAGAGAGAGAGAGAGAGAGAGAGAGACTTCGCGAAGGTGAGAACGGTGTGCATCGAGGATTCGTTCGATCTTACAATGTTTTTATACCAACTTTTTTCTTCTCCCCCCCTGTTTATTTCGTACACACGCCGTTGGTACTTATTACGAACGGGGAGGGTTCCTCTTTCTATTGATCACGATTTAATGTAACGGCAGCAGGACGATGAAGGAATGTGATAAATTGAACGGCGGTAGTTGGGGCGAACGGAGAAATTGTAATTCCTATATATTCTTGCGGTTCAATTTGAAAGAAAGTACGCTGTTTAAAATAATTACAGGTCGATATCGTCCGATAATTTCACGTCATCATGCTCCAATTGTTCTCGGCATTACGATACAAATTTGTCGGAAATCGAATTTTCGCGAGGATGTGCTCGATTACCCTGTTGCAGCCGATGATCGATTAAAAGAAGAAGTAATGCTTCTTATTGTCGGGAGTTTGGGAGTTCGTCGTGATCGAGGCACGACAGAGTGGCGGATGGAAGGACGGTGGAAGGATGGAAATCGAGTGAAGAAGAGAGAAGAAAGAAAGTTGGCCCTTTCGATGTAAGGAAGCGACAACACAATCTTCCCCGCGGACTCGCCCATAATTAAATATTACAAATGATCGCGCATCTGGAGTCGGGCCAGCTCGTTTCGCGCTTTTTCTTTTAGGCAGCCAGGCAAAGAGAGAACGAGAGGGAGGACTACTCTTCCACGCGATAACGATCCACAATCGCCCCGAAGGGAACCGTTCCGGCTTTGCGAGAGCGTAACTCGCTCTCGTCTCTCGCCTGTCACGCTTCGAGCGGACCCCCTTTAACGCGCCTCTGCGCGCCTCTAAATGAAGAAAATCGAGAGGAAATTAATGTCGAGACGTGAATTCACCTAACCTTGCCCAACCTACGCCGGTTCTACTCGATCGACGAGTACGTCTGCGTTCCTGGAAAAGGTATCTCTTTCCTTGATTTTTTAATTTTTCGTGTGTGAAATTTATAACGATTGAGAAAAGTTTTGATTTCTTCTAAAATACGAGTGCATACCCTTGTAACGCGCTTCTGTAACTCTAACTGAAGAAAATCGAGGGGATATTAATGTCGAGGCGGGAATTGACTTAACTTTCCCTTGACCTAACCTCAATTTTTCAATTTTTCGCATTTGCAATTTATAACGGTTGAGAAAATTTTTGGATTCTCCTATAAAAAAAGAGTGGACTCTCTTTAACACGCCTCTACGTCTCTAAATGAAGAAAATCGAGAGGAAATTAATTTCGAGGCGTGAATTAACCTAACGTCTCCTTAATCTAACCTCAATTTTTCAATTTTTCGTATTTGCAATTTATGATAATTGACAAAATGTTTGAATTCTCCTGACAAAATGAGTGAACTCCCTTTAACAAGCCTTTCCGCTTCGAAACGAAGAAAATCGAGAAGAAATCAATATCGTGACCTGAATGGACCTAACCTTACCTTAACCTCTCCTGACAAAATGAGTGAACTCCCTTTAACAAGCTTTTCCGCTTCGAAACGAAGAAAATCGAGAAGAAATCAATATCGTGACCTGAATGGACCTAACCTTACCTTAACCCAACCTCAATCTTTCAATTTTTCGTATTTGCAATTTATGATAATTGGCAAAATTTTTGAATTCTCCTTAAAAAATGAGCGAACCTCCTTTTATCGTGCATCTCCAACTCTAAACGGAGAAAATCGAGAAGAAATCAATATCGTGACCTGAATGGACCTAATCTTACCTTAACCTAACCTCAATCTTTCAATTTTTCGTATTTGCAATTTATGATAATTGACAAAATGTTTGAATTCTCCTGACAAAATGAGTGAACTCCCTTTAACAAGCTTTTCCGCTTCGAAACGAAGAAAATCGAGGGGAAATTAATCTCGGGACGTGAATTCACCTAACCCCTCCACCTCCTCACTTCTACTCGATCCACAAGTACGTCTGCGTTCCTAGAAAACGCATCTCTCCTCGAATCCTCTAATTTATCGTGTTTGCAATTTACAACGATTAACAAAAATTTGTAGGTTCTCCTAAAAAAAAAAAATACGAATAAACAACAATTAGTCCAACTGCAGTGTTTTGAAAGAACGCAAGCACCGTAGATAAAATTACGCAAAAGTGTAATTATCGGGTCTCTGTAATTCTGTTAAAGAATTTCCTTCGTGGGAGCTGAACACACTTTCGACGCGATTACGAAATCGCGATCTGATTACGGTCCGCTCTTGACAAAAAAAAAAATGCCTCGAAACGTTCACCTAACCGTTCCGTGCTCGTTTAATGATCAGGATGATTGTATGAACACAAATGTAATTGCCATTAGAAAATGGAATAACATCGTGTTAAACTGTGACTCGATGTCGTAACGAATTCACGGCAATCTACTTGCTCTAGAACCAAACGCGTATCCAGAACATTAAGTACCTATATAAATCAACACAATTTATCCTCCATACTAATCTCTGATTCGACAATCCATATTACTCTACCTCGCAATATTTTCTGTTTTCTTTTCTCCTTCTCTCGAATTTTCCTCCATTCGTGAAAATTTCCAGGAAAAATGTCTCTCATATTATATTCATCGAGCGATAAATTCGCGTGTACGCGGAACGATCATTACGCGCGTATAAAGAGGAGGCGGAGGAGAGGTTACAGTGCCATAATGATCGCTAATGTTCAATGCTGTTTCGTATTTTGCATATAATAACGTGGATGAATAATAATATGATAACAATAATACCGTAATGCAATGCGAGCAACAACGAGGACGGGGAAAGCATAACAATTAGACGAAAGCTATCCGATTACTTCGGAAAGCATTTTATTCGAAATCGTTATATTACGAGCGTGTGCGTTAAAATCGCGTTGCGCAAAGCCCGGAATTACTTTCATCGCGTGCCCCGTGGAAAATACGATTCCGCGTTTAATTCGAAATATTCTGGCCCACATAACGCGGCCACACGCACACACGCGTATAGAACACCGGAACGTGTGTTTCCGTGCTTAATTATACCAGTCACGTACCTTTGCTCGCGCGCGTCTATGGAATTCTATGCGCGGTTCATGAGCGTTTTGCCGAATCAAGGATCATCGGTAGCCTCGACGGTTTCCATATGGAAAATTTCAGAGAACCCCGACGGGAAAAAATTGAGTTTCCGCTCGCGTAAATTGTTCTGATTCGCGCCGCGCACGTGTTCGAGGAACTTCGAAATTTTTTCGTTATTTCAGCCGGTTTCAATCGGAAGTACATACACGCGGAAATTGTTTTATCTTGCGACTCGTTTAACTCGGTTGGAATTATTTCGAGGTACGAAACGAATTTAGTAAAAAGGTGGAAATGGAGGTCGAGTAACGCTGTTCGGGAAAGTTCTGAAAGCGCTGTGTAGTTTGAAATATGCGAACGGAGATGAAAAAGATGTCTGGGAATTTGGAACGGGTAGTAGAGTAAGTGTACCTAATTTTTTGGTACTAAAATTCGAGAAGTTTTCAATCGAAGGGTAATTGATTATTTTGTGTCTAATTAGTCTCAGATTTTCATTCTAATTTAACTGATAAGTCATTTCTCGTGGCATGACTCAACGTCGTATAATTTTCTTATAATTTCCTCTAGGGGACTACTGTAAGTCAATAAAAAAAAAAAGAAGCAAAATAAGTTTCAGATGAAATAGAAATATTTGTTCCCCGTGCACGATAGGTTAGAACTATTCAAATCTGAAGATTTTCAATCGCAGTTGGAAAAATGTAAGATAAGTAGAAATCGAGATCGGCAAACTTGAAAAATTTTGCTTAATTTATGTGTTTATGAATTTTTGACGGTATATTTGTCATTCTTACCCGTATGAGTATTTTAGAGGCTCTTGACAAACTTTTTCTATAGACATTATGTTTAAAAAATTTCTTTATTCTAAAAATAAAAAAATACAATGTCAAAGTATATATATTATTAAATATTTCTGACACGATCGCATAACGATTTTTTAAGATCATTACAAACTTCATATTTGTACGAAATACCACGCTTGTTACATTGTAACAACGTTTTATGATGCGACCCTAGGCGCGAAGAAAGCCAAGTTAGAATTAGGGTTTAATTAATATAAATTCTAAAGAACCCGTAACACAATAAGTTTATGAAGCCACCGGCCATCGGTTACCTTCTACGACGTTTTAAACTTAAGTAATATACTTCTTTATTTTCGGCTTAATGCCTTTTCTATTTTTTATTGTAATTTTGCATATCTTAGTAAGGTCAAGGCGCTTCATAAAGTTATTACCTGTTACGGTCGAGGGACGCGGAAATTCCCGGACGTCACCCGAGAGTCCCTTCGGTACCTGGCGATCCACGATGAATCGTAGGCGGTCACCTTGCTGGTGACTCTAGCAAAAATGGGGATCCAATAGAAAAATAGCAACCCCTTCCGGGTCTATTTCCAGAATTTCTCAAGAACCAATCCGCGTTCCTCACCCCCGCCAAAAAATTGTATACAACATATAAATTAAGATAAACGGAAAAATTACAAGTTAATACACAAGTACACATTCAACTAAAAACACATTTCTCTGTAAAAATTGTAATACCGCGCTGCAACTACACTATTTATATTATTAAATTGAGTGAAAGGGTAACTGTAGTATATCTTGCATCAAACCCCCAAATATTCAAGCTGCTATTAATTTACCGCTTGAAGCGTATCGAGTATAGTTTAAAATAAAACACATAAATATTACGTGCGCGCTGAACAACGCTGAAACCTCGATAGTAATGTGAACTTATGGTAGGCGACACTGACCGATGCAAAACCAAACTATTTTCACCAACAAAATCCTTAAAATCGATTTTATCTGATTTTATCTTATTTGATGTATCTCTACTAGATCCTCAGCACAAAATCTCGACCAAAACTGGATATCCCACCAACTCCCACCCAAACAGCAAAATTCTCAGGAACACGGAAAATGAAATGTGTTTTTAATTTTTCTCTAAATCTCTCTAGCAAAAGATAAACTGAACCGTACTGAAACGAGTCCGTGAGTCAGAGTCCCTCCGTTAAAATACGTTCTAAGAAACAAGCATCTGGGACGCTGGACGATCCAGGGCACACTATCGCCGGCACTCTCTAAACACGCCTCGATACAGCTCTGAAAACCCGTCCTTCATCGTCAAGTAGTTCGTTCTGGCCTGTGTGCGACATATGCGCGACACGGCTTTACCAGTGTTAAAAACGAACAGGTTTCCCATGAGGAGGATGCACGATCCCCAGGTGTTAACCTAACCTCCCTCTCCTAATCGTTCCACCACACTTCCTATATCAATGTCACTCGCGGCTCTCCTCCATTCAACGGTTCGCTTTATCAGCATAACCGGAAGGTGAACGCCGCTTATCAGCCTGGTTGCGATTTCACCAGTTGGAACGTTAACCACATTGCGCAACCCAGTAACACGATCCTTGATCTTCGTTCGCGGTAACCGATGCCTGTTCGGCATTAATCGTCGCGAGAAACATCGTTTCGCGAGGAAGTGCTTAATTACCACCCCCCCCCGCTTTTGCTTTCTCTCTCTCTCTCTCCGTCGATAATCTCGCGACACGGTGTTTCTCAGACGAAGTGGGAAAATGTGGAATAGAAGGAAGGATAGAAAGGAAGAGAGAGAGAGAGGAGAGGTTTGACCTCTTTGCCAGGTTCGTGGTTTCAAGGCACGGCAAGGCAAGTCGAGATCCATCTAGATAAAGAGTCGCGGGGCAACGATCCGTATCGGCCGGCTGGAAGGACAATTGGAACCGAGATTTCGTAACGGCGACATAAACGTAAAGGCAAACGATCGCGGCACGACGCCTTCCCCGTGTAGACACAATCCTGGAATGCTGCTGTATCGTTCGTTCCGGCGTGCTCGGATACGAATTAAAATTCTGTGAATGCCGGCTCGTTCGTGAACGGTTCGTTAATGGTGCGCGGTGAGCGGTGTCGAATCGATTTTTTCGCCGGCCCTCCACTTTATTCCCGAGATGTAGCCAGAGAAGAAGAAGAAACCCGGTGAAGTGAGAGAGAAAGTCGAGGCTGTCCGCGTATAATCGAACGCCAAATCACGTTTCCGTCGTAGCTCGTCGCACGCACAGAATCGATACCTTGCGCGTGGTATCGCGCGGCTAATTTCCGTGAATTATCATACGACGATAAGGGGCACGTGAACAACGACGACACACCGAATCATAATTTTTATCCAGTGCATCAAGGAACAAGAAAGTATCGACGAGAGATGCTGCGTGCCACCGCGGGATCCAATTCCACGACGACGTGGACGTTGAATTATCGTCGAACCGTTAACAAGGGAAGAAATAACGAGGACTTTGGGTGCCCGAGCGAGACTTCTCATCAGGACATTCATGAAATTTCTCTCTTCTTGGATACCTCTACACACGTGTGTGTGTGGAACAGAGGGCGAGGTTTTAGGCTTCCGATCCAACAGAGAAATCCGATACGATCGTTGGTAAGGTCTGTCTGTCGGCACCGACAGGACTTTTCCTTGTTTCAGTGGTCAGGAGTCTACTGGAAAACACGTGTCCTAGCTGCAGGACGTATATACAACAGGGTGTTTTATTCTCCCTTCCTGGTGTCTTTCAACATTCCTCGCCTCTTGTTCAGCACGAGAGGAAGATCCCCTCCTCTGTCGTTGAACAACCCACCGAGAGAAACAGAAGAGGAACTGCGTTATACAGTCACGTCATCGTTGACGATCGTGTTGGAAAAGTTGGTCCGTCTGACCAGATGCAAGACGAAGGGGACACACGAAGCAGAAGAAGAAGAAGAGGACAAGCTATGGAACGAAACGAAGAGAGATAGATAGAGAGGAACGAAGAGACGCAGGGAGATACGAGCTGGCACTGGGAAGGGAGAAAAAAAGGTGAAGGTGCAACGAGGTAGAAAGCAACCAGTCCAGGTCCAGGTATTCTATTATGCTCTTTTTTTGATACCCGCTTGTGCTCCGATCTCTCTCGTTCCTGCGTCACGGTTTCGTTGCCTCGGAGCGTCCATTAATCCTGTTCTGTCGGGTGAAACTCCGAAATTAAAAAAAAAATATATATATATATGTGTAGATATATGTATGAAGGAGGATCTTCTGCTGTTGGCCAGGGAAACGGTTGGACACGGAGGAAAGAGAGATGGAGAGCGAAAGAGATCTTCTCAGGTAGACCGTTCCTTCGCCGATCCCTTTTTCTGACTTCGAATCGTGGAATTTGTTATACCCCATTGAATTGCGTTAAACCTTTTCTCGAAACGAGTGTGTAGCTCTCCTCCGGTTCGCGTCGCACGGAATAACCTTTTACACGCAAAGGCTGCTCTCACAGAAGAAGCCGTTTCGTTACCTTCGCGTGATTAGGCTAGAAGAGATGCGTCAACGGAGAGAAATTATCGATATTTCGTCCGTCGATCTGGAATTTAGTTAACTGGTATCGAAGATTCTTGGAAGAGAATAACCATACACGGCCCTTTATACACATTTTATATACGTGTCCTGTGGTGTATAGGTTAAACGCGTGTAAAAAGGAGCCAGTACAAAACGGTGGGCCAAAAACCCAGCAGCAGGTAGCCCCGGTCCAGGTGTTATGTTGCCGTATCCTAGGTTTCTACGTCTTTGTTTTAAAAACCTCCTATCGTATTACACTAGTAGATTCCTTAGATCCGCGATCAGATTGTTCCAACTCGGAGCACATGGCGCCCGCCGCCGTGTGTGTACGCGAGCCGTCGTCTCACGAAAATTTCAGAGGACAGAGGGAACAAACACCTTTTTTTTCCCTTTCTTTTTGCTTGGTATCGATTGTTTGAAGAGATAAGCAAACAAGAGACACAAACCGCTAAGACAAAAGGTGCGCGCTCGAACCGCGCGCGGCACAGGAACCTCAGGTATTTCTATTGTCTTTACTAACCAGCGTGTGGGGTTAGGATGATTAGAGTCCTTCCTCTCTAGTTTGCAAATAACCTTCTTGGCGCACGGCGCCTCTGGGCCAAAGCACAGATCCTTGCATTCGCGCAAACAGAGACCGAGGAGCCTCTCGTGTCAACAGGTCGATCCATTAGCCGGAAAATTCTCGGCTGTTTAGGGTGTGTCCGCGTGAATTTAGGACGAACGCCATTAACGTGGAACAGGAGGTTTCGTGTGTACACCGGCAGATAATTTTGTTAGATTTCTTCGTCTTCTCGGGGGGGACAGATGTGGAATCCAATCGCGACGATTAGAAGAGAGAGAGAGAGAGAGAGAGAGGTTCTGTAAGAACAATGGACGGGGTAAGAGAATCTACGGGAAATGCGATGCTTACCGGTGAGATTAGAGGTTTACAAAGTCCGAACAGGCTCGAGATGGAAAGTTCTTTTGGAGTTGTTTTCCGGAATTCATGCGGTGTGTATAGTTTTTGACGTGGTAAATATGTACGAAGAGTGGAGATACATACGTCGATTGCAGATAAAATTAAGGAACAATTCGACGTATCGCGGGAAGAATTCGAGAATGTTTTCGAATCGAGCGGATTTTATGGAAAAAGTTCCACGATCCTATCTCTCTTTTCGCGTATTCAGTTTCGTTTCACGAGGGTTGTCCGGTATCCCGTTCTCTGAATTAATTAACAATGGAACCGTCTGAAATCCTGCCAGCAACAAGATTGCCGGGGAACATTCTTTCTCTTAATGAAACTTCTATTTGTTAGAGCTGCTAATTAATTAACTGCGTGTTTCGTTGGTACGTAAACGAGGTTTCATTAGGTTTCCTCGAATTTTCTGCTGGTTATTTCGGGAAGAACACGTGTTGCCGGTATCAGATTTCGAGTATCAAAAAACAAAATTTTCGGGAGAGGCGAAAAATTAGGAGACTTAAAAAAAAGTAAAAACGGTATATAGACTATCATTCGGAAGTTTAAATCGTCAAAATGCACTAAAACCGAAAGTAACCATAGGCAAAAATGATAAACTTCACTTTGTTGAGTTCGACGTAAAACTTAAAATTTGGTACACGGAAATTAAAATTTCATCGACTTGAATGAAACGAATGAAATTTTTCGCATTGCGTAATTAATCTTCCAACCTATATAGTGTATCTAAAAAATTTCCAAAGTCATAAAAAATTGATTTAAAAAACCACAAAACTACCATTTTCTCTCTGGGAATATTGATATCGCTCTGATATCAACAACAATTGCGTACAACGTTACTTACAACATTCAGCCATAATAATCCGAGTTCCTGAAAATTTGCCGCTTACAAGCACAGTAGCAGGAACTCTCGAACAATATCACTTCCCGAGAATC
Organism: Habropoda laboriosa; assembly: GCF_001263275.1. Lineage (NCBI taxonomy): Eukaryota > Metazoa > Arthropoda > Insecta > Hymenoptera > Apidae > Habropoda > Habropoda laboriosa. The sequence goes on along the minus strand of NW_017100200.1, from coordinate 1,983,697 downwards.
TCTCCGCGGAAACAGCCTCGTCAAAGATGCCTATTCAGGACGCAGATCCTTCGTTAACGAGTAACTGTACCCGCGTGCACTTCGGTAACCATGATGTCACCGAATGAAAATTCCGAATCCTGTTTTCCCCCCGTCCGCGTGCAACGGTATCGTCGTGGAAAATGTGCGGCGAAACGCGCGACGAGATTGGATCTCGCGGTCGTTTCGGGTCTACAGATCGCGAGCGACGTCGTTCGGAAAGGTAACTATGCTCCGAGTTTCTCGTGGTGGATCGATTAATGAGTGCCGATAACGGGGATGATTACTTCATTACGCGAAGCCGCTTTTACCGGTCGGTACACGCGAAAGTCGTACCGTTCGTCGAAGGTATGTCGACGAGGACTGAACAACGGCGAACGCCGTAAGTAAAGGGGAGTGAGCAAGGATTTAGTGTAACCAGGTCCTTGAAAGAGTCGTAAACGAACGGGCCAACGGTTTCTGGTTAGCTCCACAGATGGCGCCGGCTGTATCGTTAAAGAACGCTACGCGAGAGCCTCTCCTCCTCGAGGTTCGAAGACCTTTCGAGCTGTTCCAGCCACTTCGGGAATTACCCCGGCTCTTTCTCGCTGTCCATCCTTTCCAACGCGTATATAGCGACTTAATTCTTCCTATTACTTTTGTTCTTCGCGTAATTTCGATCGATATCGAGTTTTATAGGGTAGGAAATTAGTTTCACGGGGATTATTCGAATTGTAAAAGGAGAATCTAGGGAATTTCGTTGATAGGACATAGGTTAGAAGATTTTTCGAGATGTTATTTCATCGTTTTCAACCAGTACTTAATCCTTTCTATTACTTTTGTTCTTTGCGTAATTTCGATTGATATCGAGTTTTATAGGGTAGAAAATTACTTTCACGATTATTCGAATTTCGAAGGGAGATCTAGGGATTTTCTTTGATAAGAAATAGGTTAGAAGACTGTTCAAGATGTTACAACTGCTCTTCATCGTTTCTAACGCGTATATTGCGATTTAATTCTTCCTACTACTCTCGTTCTTTGCGTAATTTCAATTATAACAATATCGAATTTTACGGAGTACTTCAAAGGGAGAATCTAGGGAATTTCTTCGATAGGAAATAGGTTAGGAGACATTTCAAGCTGTTACAGCTACTCTTTCTCGCTCTTCGTCGTTTCCAACGCAAATGTCGCGATTTAATTCGTCCTATTATTTTCATTCTTTGCATAATTTGGATTACTATCGAACTTTGCATAGTAGAAAATTACTTTCAAGGCAACTACTCGAATTTCAAAAGGAGACATCTAGGAGATTATTTCGACAGGAAGTTTCTAGTTGATCGACGCGATCCGGTTCGAAATCCAAAGAGGTTAGAAAGTTCCTCGAACCAGATTACGTTAGATTCGTTCCAGGAAAGATGTAACTCACGATGAGCTAATAAGATAACCGTTAGCGCCACTTGCGTGTTTCGGCGGAGAAACTGGGCAAAGTTGTTAGGACGATCCTGGACAGGATTACACCGCGAACAGGCAGCTGGTTAGCCCTTAACAAAGAAGCCTTTAAATGAGTTTAGAAAGAGGTATCGGGGAATTTACAGAAGATACCGGGTTCACGGGTCGAAAAGTAAACCGACTAGGGAATCCAAGGAAGATTAGAGAATATCTAGTTTCTAACTATCGATCAGCCAGTCGACGTCGTATTCTATTCGTATCTGTGCCGTATGCAATTTTCCCCTTCCGCGAAGTCTATAAAAGAAGCAGCCTGCCAGGCAGGTATAAATACTCTCCTGTGTCTACATTTAACTCGCAATAAATGTTACCTATGACCTGTTCTACCGTTAAACCAGTCCAGGTAACAGGGAAATTCCTCGTAAAACTCTACGTCCGACGGTTGAAACCATCTATAAAGAGACACGCTCTTCGCAGACTTTTAGAGCGAATGTCTCTCGAAAGCAATCGATAATCGCGTTATCAGCGTCTCTGAGGAAAATCATTGCGTCGGGAAGACGCTTTCGAGAGACGAGTATCCAACTGCTCGCAGTTCAGAGGAAACCTGTATATACCGTTTTGCAGGACGTCGATCGAGGCACGGCAACGCGGACGGCGGTGGCTATGTAAATGTAACATCGTTGTTGCGCGGTTCGTGTGGAGCGATGCACGCAGGAAAATACGCACTCGCACACGGTCTCAGTGTCGGCGTGGACGTGAATGCACCGCTCATTACGGGATAATGGGTTATTTCGATCCTCCTCGAATTACCGAGTCGACAATGAGGGATTCGATTCGAAAAAGCCTCGCTCGCTATGCTCCTGCCGCTTCCCCCCTCCTACTTTCGGCCTGACGGAGCCGCGAGCCCTTTTCAGGGACCCAGCGCAGCGAGCGATGGATTGGAAGCGAGATGGCGTAAAGAAAAAAACGGCTGAAAAAAATGAAAAGAAGAGAGAGAGAGAGGGGGGGGGGGGGGGGGGGAGGAAGGGAAGAAGGAGAGTCTGTGTTGTGTAGGACGGTGCCAGGAGAACGCTTGGACGAAACAGGCCGAAAGAAAGGCACACGAGAGTTTTGGCCGGTGGCTCGAAAACCGAGGAGACAAATGAGGACGAGCGAGCGAGGATACGTCGTGGAAGGGAACCAAGAGAGGAACTGCCCTCCTCATCCTTCTCTCTTCGTTCGTGTTTCAGCCTCTCCACCCCTTTTCTTCTTTCACTCGGCGTGTCCAGCCAGCGTCTCTCTTCATGGAACGCGCACCGCAGGACCTCGAGGTGCAATCTCCTGCACGGTTTCGTAGCCGAAACGTGCACTTATACGCGCTCTCCACGCATCTCTCTCTCTCTCTCTCTCTTTCAGGCGACACGCGTGTCGCGAAGGGACACACACTTACGGTATATTCGTGGCACGCAAATCATCGACAGTTTCGACGAGACTCTTCTTCCCGGTGTGACGGGGCGGAAATTATCCTTATCCTTTGCGCTGGTCCTCGGCGAAGTTGCTTAAAGCGGCAGAAACGACCTGACAAGAGGAGGAACGGGATTTTCTCTGGGCCGCGGTACCGTCACGCCTGGAAACCGGGAACAAAGGGCACGGCTAACACGATTACCATCGCTCTGACGTGGACACCGTCGTTTTTCCTTTTCGGAGAGACCGATTCCGTGGCTTTGTCGCGGGTCTTCCGCGTTCATTCGTGCTATCGGTTTTTTTACACCCGGGAACGATCGTCTCTGTCTGGTTTCTTTCAATCGACGATGCTGCCCTTCGATACGACGAATTCGTATCGATGGCTTTTATTGTGCGTCCTTCGTTGCACCAGATGAATGGGGGAAAAAAGGTGGGTTGTCGATAGGAAATTTTTTCACGATTCACCGTCGAAGGTGCTGAAGCGTGAGAGATTATTTATGGACGTGAACCTTTTGATATGTGATACATTTTTAGTTCGAGGGAAGATAAATTATAATTAGTTTTGTAAGAAGACAAAAATTCGTGAGAAAGGTCGATATTTTTTTCAAGTTATTTACAATCTAGTTTGCCAAAGATAGATATAGCCTAAGGCAGGGTTTCCCAAACTATGTTCCGCGAAAACCTCGAATTGTTTTATATCCTGCAACGGCTACAAGAAATTCAAACACGTTTGACTTCAGTGAAAAAAATTCAGTGAATACAATAACATTGTTTAAAAAATGTCGTTACCATTATAGAGTTATGTTTCAAAGTTCAAATAATTGCTAAATACCAAATAAATAATTAATGTTTTTTTTTTTTACCTACCCTACAAAATAAACAAGGTGTTCCGTTAAAATTTCAGGATTTAAGGGGTGTTCCATCGCAGGAAAAGTTTGGGAAACCCCGGACTAAGGTATAGAGCAACACGGAAAATATTGTTACTTCTAACAGCCTTGCTAGGAATATCGAATTAAAAAATTTCCAAAACTACCAGGTAGCCTCCACTTTAATTAATAATTTTGAAACCAACGTTCTGCCATGTTACTGCCAATGGCCTATAAATCTCGCGAGAAGATATCTCAAGAATTTCTCAAACACCTCATTCGCATTCTAACCGAGCCAGAACCGAGGGCAAGTGTAATACTTCCTCGGAGAAAAAACTTAAACCAGCATGTCTATCAATTCTGCTGTATCCGTATCCGAAGAGCCAGCCCGTTAGCCGTTTTAAAATTCATCCTCGATCGTTGCACCGGTCCCGCGAAGCGTGATGTTCCACGACCGGACAGCGTTTTCATCCTCGCCCCTAACACTCCGTCAATTACGATCGATAATTGAGCCTGTATAAGCTGTGCTTCGTATCCCATTAAAATGCGTTAAAATTCACGGGAAACGAAGGGACTACAAGGCAACTTGGCTCTCGCAGAGACAAAAAATGAAGGCGTCGATTACGAGCTAATTGGGGCAACGCGAGACGGCCGCCTTCCTCCCCGCGAGTTCCCCCGTGGGAATGAAATTATTCCTCTGTTCGGTGTACACCTACGGCAAACACACTCTCTCTCTCGCTCTCTTTCGACCCACACAGGTGTAACAGAACACACACGCGTCTGTGTGTGTGGAGCGCGCACACGCTGCTCGGGCCCGCAATTATTTTAAGTGTATAGCGATATCCGAGCAGCTATTAATGACGTTCCTCCGCAGATGGAATCGCGTGCTGACCACGGATAACGCGTCCCACAGTGTATACACGTAGGCGCGAATTAATTGGCGTAATAATGATCATTACGATGCACCGTCTACAATCAAACGATACACTTTTTCTCGCGGCTAGCCTGTGTAACGTAGACCTGGTCGCCACCTGCTGAGACGTGGAAATTTTCATCGCGCCTATACCTTACGGAGACACCAAATCTACGGGTAAATAGTATCTACACACACAGGGGGAGAACAGTGATTCGTGACGGACTATCGACCCGACGAACAAGAACCGCGCAGCAGCAGGGATGATCCTGGAAAAATGGGACGCGTGGGTAAAGCGAAATATCGTTCACGCTCTATGCACGATGACGGCTATCTGTCGACGTACAATACGCGATTACTCGGTAAGTCTGATATACGAGCTTGGCTCCCCCTACGGTTTTCCCTACCCTCGGCTAGTGTTGGGCAAATATTAATTTCCATAGGTTAGAAAATTGATTTTCTCGAGTGGTTTTCGATGGCAGGGCGTGTTTCGTGTTCGGTTGAAATTGCAACGTCGAATCTTGATAATGCACGAATGGGACGCGGGAATGAGAACGAAACGGGAAGAAACAATAACGAGACGTGTTAATTCGTTCAGGGTAGCTGAAATTTTTTCTGAGAATTTCTGGTAAATCGGCATATACAGGATGGGTTGAGTAAAACAGGCAGAAAATTTTTGTATGCAATTTAATTTAACCCTTTGTGTACCACTTGGTAAATATCTAATCGAGGCTAATCGAGGTAAATGACTGAAAGCAATGAAACAGTTTGAAGGAACCAACGTCTAACGAAGTGTTACAAAGTCTAGTATAAAGAAATACATTGAATATTAGAATAAAATAGTTATATTGGTTATACCTATATGTTAATTTTTAAAAGTTTCATCAATTTTTTAGAAAATACTAAATTTCGAAAGCAATAAATATTAATTGTTCAGCGTTGCTGCTTCCCCACAGCAAAAAGATCTTCGAGTGTAAAGGATTAAATAATTGCAAAGGATAAAGATGGAAGAAAGTTTTTTCTACAAATGTCACTTCTTTCTGTTTTCTTAAAAATATGAATGTGCATATTTTCCTCTACTGCGTGTTGTAGCAGTCATTGATGTGCACTTAAACGTGTACAATAATATGACCTTGAAGCGACCTTGGACTATAAAATTCGAAATCAAATGTAAAAGTTGGTTTCGTCGAAATTTTAGGCTCTAGTGACACTAGAAATTAATTCGAGAATGTAAATGTGGGCCCCCTAAAATAATGGCAGACATAGTTCTTTCAATGCTTCCAATGTCGGCACCAGCTCTAATTTCTTGTCCCTTCATATTTTCTGCCATAGTAGGTTGTTTTTCTTAAACGTTTTGCTTCAACGTTCCCCACAAAAAGAAATCCAGCGATCGAGGTGGCCTGGTAATCGAGAATATTCATTGTGTTCCGTTGTACCATAACTTTCCTTCGACCGGAGGATACGCGGTTTTCCTACCAAAAGTCTACGAGACCATGAAATTCACCCCAATCCAAACGTTCCCTTCCACTTTGTCTACGTCCCTTAGGTCGACAACCCATCCATCGTCCATCTGCAGCAATATAACGAGCCGCACGAGGAATTAGGTAGGACATAAATTCCGGTGGAACGCGCGCGTTTTATGGATTACTGTGTCGTACACGAGTCCTGTGAGAAAACACGTAATCGCATGTAACCGCAGCGTTACAGCAGGGGGGGTTTTAACCCCCGGTAGGCAACGAGGGTGCTTCCTCTCCTTTTTTTTCCCTGAGTGTAATTCAGACAGAGATGGAGCAAAGAGAGAGGTGGAGTTTTTGTAACAGGAAACAGCTGTCGTTCGGGAAATGGACACTTTTCCGACGATTTCACCAGGGTTGTCGGTCCCTTTTCTCCCGACGTGTTTCCTCGACGCGGCTGGTTTCCAGTTTCCAGGCGATCCGTGGAGCTATCGGTATCCCTCCCGACGTAGAGGCTCCGTTCTCGCGCTTAATTAACCGTAACGCGGTCCTCGTAGCTCGTAACGCCCCGACGTACGCTTTTTCTCCCTTACGCTGGGTGACTCTCGAGTGTAAGGCAGCGTATTGTTGCCGGAGCAGGAAGCGGGATGAGGAGGAGGCGGAGGAGAGAGGCTGGTGGTTGCACCGGTTGCACGGGGACACACCGAGTAATGATGTACACGCGTGCTTACGCTAATAATGATCTTTTGTTTCTCGGCCTCTTTGCGGATTTTTACGGAAGATATTTAATACTGATAACGCCGGGATTTATTGCCAGCCGCCAGACTATGCCGGGAGATAAACGTGCTTCCACCAGGCAGGAGAGCCTCTCTCTTTCTCTCTCTTCCGTGTATATACTTGAGAACACAGAGGATGAGAGAGAGAGAGAGAGAGAAGTTTTTCCCTTCGTTGAAAAGTCCGCGGTTCGCCGCTAAACGCTAACGACGAACAAAACAGAATATTCCTCTGCGCTTATGGTTTAACGTCGATATCCGAGATACGGCCACCGGATTATCGGCGTAACTCGCGTTAAATTAATGGTACCGTGAGGGTCCGTTGCGTCCAGTTAGCTCTTACACACACGCAACAAGAAGCGAGGGCGACAGGAAGCGGGCGGAGCAGCCGGTTCGTTGGTTGGTTCGTCGCTTCGACACGTTCTCCGCGCCTGTGTGCTCAACGATTCCGGCATTTTCTGCCAGCTTCTTTTATTGCCTAATTAAGTGCAATGATTCCCCTCTCTTTGAACATGGTCGCGCGGCATAGCGTTACAAAGCGACAATCTCGAAGAAAGTAAATCACGCGAAAGTGGATGTACCGTGTGTACGTTTATAAGTTCGTTAATCAGTCGAGAAAGCTTTTCCACACGCATACGCACACGTACACGTGTGGAAGTGACGCGCGTTTTCGCAACTTTTTCCCGCGCTACGCACCGTGACCGTCCGCGTGGTGGCTGCTCCAAAGAGGAGCCGTACCGCGTTCAGCGCGTGCAACTTCTCTTTCTCCTTTGATCCGGCCTGGCCGTGGAACGCGAAACACGTGGTAACAGGAAGAAGGCGTCCCGCAAGTTCATGGAGATATTTACGCGCTGTCCGCGCACTCGTAAACGTCACCGGCGTGTCTCGCGTCTCGTTTTTCTCGCGCAGAACCGCGCTGACGTGACGCCACTACGGGCCCGTTAGCCTTTAATGATGAATAATTAATTTGCGGCTCGTTAAGCGTCGCTCGACGTCCTCCGAAGTGTTCGCCAACACAACACTTCACGCTGTCCGTTATAGTCGAGCGATTTCGCGATAACGTATCCATCGATCCTCTACTCTTTTTTGCTCGATCAAAGAGTGATCATAGAATTATAATACGCGTGCACCTATCGGATTTTTTCTCCGTTCTTTCTCGTTCTCGACGATTAAGTAGCAGCCACCGGGAATACACGCGAGCTCGTAGATCACTTTAGATCCGTGGGATAGTTTCAATTTTCCTGAACGAAGGGCGTCACTTTAAACGAGCGGAGAACCGATGATTTCAGACACAGGCGGTGCCCGCAAATGTACGAGATTTCACACTGTTCGTAATGATACTCCGTCCAGCGAGCTATTTACAGAGCACCACTTCACTTCCGTGCTATTTGCCTTCGGCGCGAGTTCGAGCTTTATGTCTTTCGATCGGATTAAACGTATCTTACGCTGTTTTCTCTTTTTCCCTTCGTAACAGATCGTTGTAGAATTTCACGGCAATTTAAAATTTTGTTTAGAATCCTTTTTCATTATTTTTCATTATTTCGGATACGTGTGTGATCGTCTCGTTTCCGATTGTTGCACGTCACGACCAGTGTCTTTGTTTCCGCGCGATTCGACACGGCCAACGGCCGTTGGTTATTTCCATGAATCAGGCAGCGAATTCTGAATGTTCGGTGCGGAGGGTACTAGTTTCCTCGGGGAAACCGCTGATTTGTGGCCGCTGCAAATCGATGTTGCCTTAATACTGGCAGCTATAAAGCGCCACGAAACGGAGCTACCGGAGAGGAGGATAATAGGAACCTCCGGTGGTTTTCAAAAACGAGCTTCTCGCCGCGTGTACACCGGCAATTTAATAACGGTACCGAGGCCGTGTTAAAGTGTAACGGTTTATGAAATCTACACCGGGCCAGAAATGAAAATTTTCGGCGTAACCTGCTACTTGGAGCACTCTAATTTCGCGAGCGGTGGTATCGTTAACGCTCGACTTACTAAAACCATCATTTTCGCGGCAATTAGCAATTTATTCGCCGGGTTTCGTTTCACGCAAGGAGGAGCGACGTTTCTTTTCCTCTTTTTCTCTGACGTCGAGTAATACCTAAGAGTATCTCTACTTACTTACACAAAGCGTATGTAACGATCTCGTAGAAGGACGAGTTGTCGGAAGAGAGAAGGGTGAAAAAAATGTAACGAAATTTTTCACGCTTGTCGCCAACGTGCCACGGTTAAGCGTAGAAACCTGACAGGCAAGAATTACTTCGGAGACGAACGATGCTAGCGAAACGACGTGCTCTCTCCGAGATCGCACGAGGTATCGGGAATTTCTGGCAAAACGTGTCACAACCGCTTGGTACAGCGCCAACTTGCCATTCGTTAAGTTTACTCGCGCTTGCCGGTATGTACGTGACTTACTGTACGGAATAATTGGACTCGCGTTAAAGTAACAGTCGCGAGGATTTCGCCGGCGCTTCGTTTCCCAACTTCTCGGAAGGTAGCTCGTAAAGCGTCAACCAGTTCTTATCCGTCTCCGGTTTTTCGTCGCGTGTCACTCGATTACACATTCGATTCTTTCGCGCGGACGCTAAAAATGCAACGAACCAGCCGGATCTAACAGGTGAGTAACTACGTGGAAATGTTCTTTTCCACGTCGAGTGATCGATGTGTATGGTTGTTTCGACGAGAAATCATTTCACCCAGGTTTTCACATTTATTTAGAATTCTCCTCCCCGTCTCCAGATGTAACATTATTTCGTGTTAAAATGTAACGCGTACCGTCGTTTCGACGGTATTGAAACGCCGCGTATAATAGCCGGGACATATTTTCACGCGCGGGGGGATACGTGTTTCACAAAACACTCCCGATACGTACGCGCGTAATCATCTTTGAAACGTCGATAATATCGGTGCTGTTATCGTGAATTATTAGGTACAATTTAATACTTTGTCAGCAGGTTGGAGCCGGCCGCGAGAATTAACGACGTGGGGCCGGTCAAAAATACGGACAGGCCGTGTTACGCGTGCGTTCGAAACAAGTAGAATACGAAACCGTAAGGCGCACGATAACCAGAAATACTTATTGCACGGGACCGTTCCATGCCTTCCTGAACCCGATAGAATCGTCTAGCCATGCGCGCGCGCTCTCTCGAGAGACTGGAGAGTTCAATAATCTGCCGCGGCAGATCTTCTTGTCCGGCATTGAAGTCTCCAGCGGCGCTGTGCAGCATCTGCTGCCGCGATCGTACCTCTGTCGTCGTTATTTCGCCAACAACATCGTGATCGCTTAAAATTCTCCTTTAAATCAATTATCTCGAGGAAGTTGTTCGGGTAATTGATTGCGCGACGCTCGCGTATCCGTCGTTCGTTACTTTACAGTGCGACCGGCGAGAAAAAGTTCCAAATACTCCGCGGTTGTTTCCGACCGAGAAGAGAAGACGAAATTGCACGTTTTCCACGAATATCGCGCGTCAATTTAACGCGTTCAATATACGCACACACACAGCGGAGCGTGGCAATCGTTTTAAATAACGCTTCACCGTGGTTACAAAGAGAGATTCCACCGTCGAAAATACAACGAGGGGGCGCAGTAAACGTCAGTTCTGGCGTGTTTTAACCCGCCAGTAGAGAGAATACGCCTCCCACCGTAACCCGTGGAAACAGATTTATGATAATCAAGGAGCCACTGGTTTCCATGCTTCGCTGACAGCTTTTTTCTCTCTACCCCGTTCTTTTCTCTTTCTTTTTATTGCGCAGTTCCTCAAAGCGAATTTCGATTTTCCAATAAGCGGTCGAGATTTACAACCTCCGTGTTCAAGATCTCGCGGTCCGAAAGGAATACACTTCTTTCATGCGGCATTTTTTTCCTCATTTTTCTCCCCCACTTTTCCCATCTCTCTCTCGCTCGCTCGTTTTTCTTTTTTCCTTTTTTTACTCTTTTCACTCGCTATACACTCGCGTTACTTCCTTTTCGATTTTTTTCCACGCGGGACGTGTTTTTTACTGCCCTCCGTACGTCCCACCAAGAAGACAGTCTGACAACGTCCTTCTCCTTCGCGAAATGGATTCTCACACGTACGGGTACGCACACGCTCGCGCAGCCACCTCGTCCCGGCTGTAAGTAATGCATGCGCGACTTCAAACCGATCGTCAAAGTCAGCCGGACGTCGGGGCCTTATACGAGAGAGGAGAATAGGGTGCCCGGATTTCGTTGTGCAATCCACTCGCACACACGTACACTTTTACACAGGAGGAACCTGTATACCGCGAGCATATCCTTTCGGTAACATGGTAAAAAGTTACGGAACTTTTCCCAGATATCTTT
>NW_017100200.1:1961169-1972337 GCF_001263275.1 Habropoda laboriosa | reverse complement strand
AATTTCGCTTTACGTTCCTATCGTAATTTAACGAGATTCTTTACGGCGCAACTTTGATTATGCCCTTTCGATCGCTCCATACCACTTTCTGGTAATTTTCGTGGATCTTCAACTGGCCTCTCTCTCTCTCGCTCTCTTGAGAGACTTGGCAAGCGAAAGGGGATCGCGGCGTCAGGCAAAAATTTCATTTTACGAGCGTTCCTTCTCCGATCGAATTAGCTCGGCTGGATGCGACGACGGCGTTCGAGAAAACGATCGGCAAGAAATTCCGAGGCGATCGAGAAAATTACCCAAGCAGGTTTTTCGCGCTTCACGAAAGGGGCGGCAAGTGTGGTGGACGAGAGAGAGAGAGAGAGGGAAGAAAAAAACGTATTGTACAGCGTCGATTATAATGTTTGACGCTAGTCGCGAAGATTCACGCGTTACGCCTAGACGCGATGTTAAAAAATATCGCGGGATACAGAGATTACACGGTGAAAAAAAGCGAAAGAAATTGCTCGACTAACAAGCTCCTGCGTATATGGACGTCGTTTTACCTCGTAATAAGAAAAAAAAAAAAAAAGGGAAAAAAGAAAAGACGAGCGTGTTACGAGCCTTTTATCGAGCTGAATTCGTCGACAGAATAACTGTTATACACGGTAACCTGGACTATTTCAATCCTGAAATCTAAACAGTCATCCTTTACGCGTGAATTTTTCGGACCTTCTGACACACGACCGGAGTGATTTTTTGTCGCTGATTCGCGCGTGAACAGAACGGGACGGCAAGGCAGAAAAATACCGTGACAAATTAGATTAACCACGTAATGTGGATTTAATTGGCAGTGTGAATCGGGTCTGCCGCTTCGGTTTGACGAGCCGGCACACCGATTTCGCCGGGTCTTACGAGCAGGAAGCGAGCAGGAGAACGCGTTTATAGATTTTTTTTCCAGATAAAGTAACGAGGCTCGTTACGTGGCCAGATTTACACGTCTCGCGTGAAACTATGGCGGTGCTGCAATACGAAACTCGTCACGCGGAATTTTGACGAGCTTCATACACACCGAATCGTACCATTTTTCTCCTCTTTTTTTTTTTTTCTTCATACCTTCCTGCCACGATAACGTCTCTAGTTAACACTTTACGGTCGATTGTTCCGCGTGCACGATTCATCGATCTTGTCCCTTTATTCGCCCCTTTCCTCAAAATTAACGCGCTCTTTTTTTCTATCGTTTTCTCCGCGCGCGAAAAAATATGTACACCGTGAAAATTGCAATTTTAGCGAATATCCAGGCGGACACGGAGAGAGAAAAATTCCCACGGATACAGTGCACACGGAGTTGAGTGGAGCGCTTTAACCTATTGCCCTATAATGTCCAGTCACACGCGTACCGCAAAATTACGGTCTCTAAACGCGGTTTAATATATTTTGACATTTTTCACCTGTCACACGCTGTTCGAGCGGTTAAACAGCCAACTGTGGTGCACGCAACCACCGACACAAATCTCGCCGGAGCACAGCGAACACTTTAAAATTCCACGGGCAAATTTTCGTTTTCCTGCGATAGAAGCGCGAGAAGAAGCTGCGACACGGCTGAATCACGAATTTTACAAGCAGTTAGGGAAATTTCAAGCACCCCCGGTTATGCAGGAAATTGGTCGGTTCGCGAGACACACACACACACACACACACAAACAGCGCAATTTCCCGTATTTCTAGCCGTTGGAAATCGCTGTTCCTTCGGCTTTATCGTCGACGATTTGGACGACGTCGACGCTCGAACGACGATCCCCATGGCACGGGCTATTCCGAGGGAGCATTAAAGCGTATGTGAAGTCACGATGCACCCTGTAATTTTGGCAGACGCGATACCACGGCTCGACGCGATAAAAGCTCCGCCGGAAGCGGACGAAGCTGAGGGTTGTTACTCAAAAGCGACGACGACGACGCCGCGAGAAATCGATTCCCCGGCGTGCAACGTTTTTCGAGTCGCTTTGGCACGCGTGCCAACCGGCATATTTTCGCGATACACTTTGATTAACTGAATTCCGGTGGAAAAAAGAAAGTCACTCACTCGCACACGCATACACACTTTGACGAAAACTCACGTGGCGTGCGATTTTATTTTTCACGATTTTTCACGATTTTTTCGAAGATGAGAAATTCAGGCGTATAAAACACTTACATGGAATTCGTGGTGTTCCAGTACATGCTGATCGTCTTTGCGCAGTTGCTCACAGTGGAGAGTAGAACGGTTTGCAGACAGACGAGGAACACCAAAGTCACAAAGGACGTGGAAACCATCGTAACAACGTGGACGAACGAGCAGCGCGCACCGCGTCACCACCGTTCACCGAAGTAATACAACAAATATCGAGAAACAACAAACGACGACAACAACGATGAATAACAACAACTACGACGACAAAGACACCTGCACCTTTATTGTTGTCGTCGTCCACAACCACCTACCACCACTGTTGCACGTACACCACATCCACACAAACAATACACACTATCCTCGGCGAAATCGTTTCTACTCTCGCCTCGTTTTTTCTTTCTCTTTTTTCGACGTCGAACAGCGAGAATATGCGTGTCGCGTATCCTTGTTTTCCTTGGATTATCCTCGAAGCATTCCCAAGAATCCGTCGAACTTACGGCGAACAGCCTATCCACACACTTTGTATACAACACTCTTGCTGCCGCTGTTATTTCCTCGATCGAAGGGTATAACGGAACGAGTGGATCGTCGTGGATCGTTCGTTTCACGAGTCGCGAGATTCTTCGACGGTATCCACGGTAATCGGCGACTGGTCGTTAGAACCGATGAAACTTCTCCGATGTTCGGTTTCTTCGAGCGGTGTCCACCAATGTACACGTTCCATGGATCCACCCCGTGTTTCTCTCACCTGGAGTACACCTTGCTGACCCTCTCATTTGTCCAACTTGGCCGTAATCCGATCGAAACGACGACGAACCGTCGATGAGAAATTTCGTCCGATAGCCAAGACGAATTTGTCGCACATCGGAGAAATGAATTTTTCGAAGTGGAAAAGAAAAAACGAAAAAATATATCCAAGGATAGAAGAGGGAGGCGTGGATGCTCCGACGAATGCAGGAAATGTATCCGACGCTTGGCGACGGGATCACGCGAACCACCGTACAACCGTGAACTTGCTAAGCATCTCACCAGCGGTATCCTCCTTTTTACCAACGATCCAACACGAATAACCGACGAACAAGGATGAAAACTGTTTCACAAAGAAATATCCAATGGGTTTTCTCACTGTTTAGAAAAAAAAGAACTCTATCGAGAAACACTGAATATAGGAAGCACCAGTTCTCCTTGCACCGTAGTAGAGTGATCTTCCTGGTTTTTTTTCCCCCAACCAGGAACGAGGAACAAGAAACTCCGATCGTTCAGGATCGCACTAGTAGAATCTCACGGGAGTAGAGCACAAGAAAGCTAGCGAAACGAAACGGTATCCTTTTTTTTTCTCGGTGCAAGCACACCCCCGTACTTTCTCACGCACTTGCAATTCGCACGGGTCGCGTAGCCAGCCAACGGAGCGACGCTCACTGTCCACCACGCGAACGTATCTCCTCTCCCACTTGGTACACGGCGATCAGTGGCAGATTTGTGTGTGTTTTTTTTTATAAGTATCCAGTATAGAGATCGAGCACTGTGAAAAACAAAAAAAAAACAAAAACTGTTTCTTCTTCTTCTTCTTTCCTGTTATCTCTAGCCCCGGTATGACCGTTTTATATAGTCGCGCCGTTATCCAGGTGGAAGAGATGTAACGAAGAAGAATCGGTCTAGAGTAGAGGCACGAGCTGCGTCGAGACGAGTCCCGTGAACGCAGAGAGAACAGTACCTTCCTGCTCGGTGTCGCGGACGCGTCTGTCGGCCGAGCGGAGTGTCGCGGCCGTTCGTCTCGCGTCGGCAGACTCGAACGGCGACCGGGGGTGTCGGGGAGCGCCGAGCCACGGCGGAAACGCACGAAGCCCGAGGACCCTCGTTCCCTCCGTGGCTCGTCGACGTGTCTCGCCGCGGTCCGCGGCTACGCGGTATTACGCCGCCTGCTCGCGAGACGCGAGTTTCCGAGTGGGGCTCTCCCTGGTCGCGTGTTCCCGTCGGTTCGCTTCGTCTCGAACCGAGCTTCGAAGCTCGAGAGTGCGCCGCCGGATACGACAAGTGTCTCGGAACCGCGACGCGAGATCCTCGTTTCTCGCACGGTGAAATTGTCGTTGTCGACGTTGCCCGGTGAATATTTCCCTTTTGTCCGTCGAACGGGGAAGAAAAAGAAAGAAATAAATAAGAGTTCGAGTTTTTAACATACGGTGGCTGAGAAGTTGGAAGCGTTTTCGTTCGTTCGTCTTAATCGATTTACGGCGATATCGGACGTTCTTCACCGGGGGAAAAAGGGTGCGGATTTATTTTTTCCCATTTGTCTACTTTCTTTTTTTTTCTTTCCTTAAGCAGAGTGATTATTTCGAAGTTACCGACACGCGGAGCTCCCGCGGATCGTGGACGTGAGGGTATTCGATCGAAACGGATCGCGAGGAGGAGAGGCGTGAATTTCGGCCGAGTCTCTCGCGGGCGAAATCACGAGCTGCGGGAATTGGATTTTTTTAAAAGCAATTTTCGCGGGGGAATTACGTTTGGTTCGACGGCGGCAGGAGCGCGCGCGCGCGCACGGAGAGGACCTTTATTCATCGCGTGCCGTGTTTGGCCGAGGGGGCCGAGTTTTCGAAGTCGATTGAACACCATTAAATGAATTCGCATAATTACGCCGCCGCCGCTGCTGCTGATAAGATACGTAATTTCCTGCTTAAATCCTCGGTTATCGTTCAACGCACTCGCGTGTAATATCGCGCGGTGTACACGCGGATACCGGTGGTATTTTCGGCTGGTGTGCACGAAAACAATTTTTCGACTCTAGCCTCGATTACTCTTGTCTTCGAAAAAAAAAAAATTATTTTTACCTGAAATTCTTTTTGCCCGCGTAATAACATCTCGATCTTCATTATCCTCTCACTATTACGATAATTGTTTTCAAATTACACATTGTTCGTACGAATTTCATTAAATGGAGCTATATAATTGACAGTGTTGCCTCTTTAAATACTACCATTTACGTAAGTAGCGTAATCCACGTGTACTATATACCACTTTACCCCGAATAATCACTCAAACAATCTGTCAAACTTTCCCTCTTGCACGCAGCCTAAAAACTTCCCCCTACGTGTCCCACGGTCGTTCCATTACTCCAAAACAAAAGCAGTCGCGTCGAAAAAAAATGAAAAAAAAAAAATCGATCGATCCTTTCCATTAACGAGACGACCGTCGTTCTGGTAACCCTTTCTTTTTCGGCCGGGTGTCGTCGGTGGTCAGCTGCAAGTTAATGGGAAACGACAGTACGAGCGTTAGGACGGTGTAGGGCACTCGAGAGGGTTTCACAGTGGAAAAGTTCTCGACGACGTGATCCAGTGTTTTCGTTTAATCAGAGAAGACGAAGGCTCCGTGGATTGTCGCGGCGGCGGAGGAGGCGTCGGTGGTGCGCTTTGGGAAAGACAGTTTGACGTTCATTAACAAAAGCAAGGCGGGCCGGTGATAAACGGCGCGTAAAGTAGAGGGGCAGCGGAATTGCGAAACTAGCGCGTGGAATTTCATTTTCGCGAACGCGAGACCCCGCGTTCAACATTGTTTCCATTGAGTTGGACCGCGGCACTGATTGCACAACCGTCCCTTAAGCCTCATTACCGTCGCTGAAAATTTCCATACGGCTCGCGGCATGAGGCGCGCGAGTGCACGACTCAGGGAGGAGGCGCGTCCGGATCACGATTCGCCTCGAGTCCCTCGCCCAGCTATGAATTAGCGTCCCTTCGTCGTTTTCTTTTCCCGTCCTGCTAGACGCGGGGGCTTTTAAGCGGCCCAGAGTGCTTTCTTGACTTACGATCAACCGTTAGTCCTCTCTTTCTCTCCTCTCGTTTCCTGTTTCAATTTCGGCACGCGCCCTCCGCGTTTCTCTGTGCCGCACGACTCTCGCGTCCTTTCCGCTGCTTTATTCCGAGAAACGGTGCCGTTGCTGTGACGTTTCTTCCGGTTTTCCGAAGAGTGATCCGGGTTGGTTTCTCGTCGAATGTGTGATTCGCGTGGAATTAGTTTCGGTGCTCGAAATCGTGTGTTCGTCGAAGGATTGGAGAAATGTAAGTTGAGTTGGTTTAACCGGGGAACGATGAGTGAAATGTTCGAGTGAGAACGGTGATTATTTCTAGTTTTATTTGTTATCGAGTATGTAACGCAAATTCGTGGATTGCGGTGAATGGAATGTAGAGGAAAGCTTGGTATCTTCGTAAGGTTAGCGGACAATGTTTAAATTTTTTAAAAAATCTTAAGTTTGCCACGCTGCTGAGTGAAATGTCTAAAGTGTTCAAAATTTTCAAAAAATGTCTACGTTTCTTTGGAAGATTTTTCGAGATGACGTATTGGAGAAATGTAAATTAGCTTGTTAACTGAGGAACGATAAGTGAAATATTCGAGTGAGCAATATTTAGAACAGCGATTGACTAGTTTTATTTCTCATTCAGTATGTAATAAAAATTCCCGGATTCTGAGTTCACTGATTTATTATGGTCGAACGGAAGGCGGTAAAAAGCAAAGCACCGATACTTCATAAATTACCGAAAAATGTACAAAATTAAAAAAAATCTCAAGGTAGTGTCGCTGTTGAGTGAAACGTCTAAAATTAGAAAACAAAGATCTCTTGCAATTTGATTGTGAATCCAAGAATTTTTCTTACATACTGTATTTATGTAAAATCTAAATTATCAGAGCGAACTCTGCACACAAAATTAATTCAAACATTCCTAAAACATTCTTCCACGAAAACAATCAATCGACAAAATGTCTCTAATCTAGCACCCTAAAATTTGCATCAATTCTCGGTCACGTGCTCAAAATACTTCACTTTCTTCTCCCGCAAGAAATACATTCAGTTGACAGGTTAATCCTCTATCGGTTTATCCATCGTCTTAAAAAAATTTCTTTCGACGTTCTCGAGAGAAAATCGCAAGACCCGAGTGGCAATATTTTCCGAAGGTACGATTTATCCATACGAAAATACGTATGAATAGAGGAAGAAGGTAGAGAAAGTTGAATAGACCCTACGAACACACGTATTTCACTGCAACTACCTCTGCACACACACACACACACACACGCTGGAATATAAAGAGCGAGAGGGAAGAGAAGAAACGATACGTTGCACGCGAGCAGAGTGCATACGTGTGCACTCGCGGCAAATGCGACCGAGTACGTGGCGCCCTCACCGCGAACCAGAGACGATCATCCTTTCTGTATTGCTCTCTCGTCTGCAACGATCATCTCGGGGGCATGCTCTCTCTGGATCTCGAAGAACCGGTATCTACCCACGGACAGTCATGTCGGTCATTAGTCCGACTAATGTAACGCTTCAAATTCTATCGGGCCACGGCGCCGGGACGCGTTGCATCCTCCCACTAGAAAGTCGATGAATCGTTAAT
This sequence comes from Habropoda laboriosa, assembly GCF_001263275.1. Taxonomy (NCBI): domain Eukaryota; kingdom Metazoa; phylum Arthropoda; class Insecta; order Hymenoptera; family Apidae; genus Habropoda; species Habropoda laboriosa. The sequence goes on along the minus strand of NW_017100200.1, from coordinate 1,964,813 downwards.
ATAGGACAGGGAACACGCCCGAATCCGGTGATTCCATGGAATTCATCTGGTTACTTTTTTCCTTTCTTTTTCTATTTTTTTCTTCTTTTTTTTCGTTCATCTCCAGAGAGAATTATACGAGGATCGTTCGATAAGTGGAGAGACAAGAGATCTAATTTGAAAAATATCGAAGTGAGATGTAGGATGGTGTAGGAGTTTTGAAATTTAAGTTGGTATACCTGGTATAAATTTAATACAGCTGTTTGACAAGAATTTTAGTGAAAAACTTGAAAAAATTAAGAGAAAAGCTTTAGTTCCAAAAATATTTAAAGTATGAAATCATAAGTTGGCGTCTTTGGTATAAATTTAAAACAGCTGTTTGGTAACAATTTTAGTATCTATACGTAGAAAAACTTGGAAAAATTAAGAAAAGAGCTCTAGTTCGAAAAATATCTTAAGAAATATTAAAATATTGATATCTAAATATCAAAGTACGATGCTTTCCAAATTACAGGTTGACACCCCTGACATAAATTTAAAACAGCTGTTTCATAACAATTTTGGTATGAAAAAATTGAAAAATTAGGTTGAATGGTTCTATCATATTCTTTCTTTAGATTTCATTTTGCGTCGCTCCCCTTTTTGTGCAGTCAAGTTTGACAACATCGAGAAAGTGAAAATCAACGTGCAAAATTGGTTCAGACAAGACAAAGGCATAAACGAGTTAGTAGAGTGATGAGACAAGAACAAAATTGTAGCAAGTGATTATGTCGAAAAATAGGATAATTGTGAAATTCACCGAATAATCTATATTAAAACAGCCGTTTGTCTGCTTATTGAGCGATCTTCGCATATGAGCCACTCAGAAGCCAAAATGATTAACTCCATCTTTTGATATTCTTCCCATTTTAATATCAAAACACATGCAATTTTTCCTAAATAAAACAAATTCAATAAACTTTATTTCGTAGTGCTAATCACTTTGGCTTCTGAGTGGCTCATATTGTAACGTATTGTTGCGAAAAATACTTGAATGAAAATCCAAGGAAACCCAAAAAAAATGTAGACTAAGAAGGCGCTTCCGTTATTTTTTCTCAAATTTAAAGGTTCGTTGGAAATATCGCTCTAAATTACAAAATTCTACCCCAGCTTATGGAATGACCTGACAGATCGCGCGTGAAGTGTAATCTTTTCCGACCGTAATTTTTCTTGATTTTCGTGCCATGAAAAATACGTAATAAATCAAAGTGAGAAGGTCAGGTTATCCAGGTTGATTATAGGTTTCGTAGCCGACGATGTATTTCGAAGTAACTGAAGATTGAAATGAATTAATGTTGCTCATCAAGTAGAAAGGGTTTTCCATCGGTTGATTTCACCGTGGTTTTATCAACCGAATGATAGAATCGTCAAGGGAGCGTAAAGACAGGCAAGAAATACAATGAATCGATTATAACCTCTGGCTTGCTTTTTCCCTCGTCATGGGTGATTAAACAATCGTGTTTCGTCGCGTCTGTTCGCGTCCGCGGCCAAGTCTCGAGTGGCTCGTTAATGCTCGACGATGTGTCTGTTCTCTCCCCGCGAGTGCCAGCGACTGCTAATATTGCGGTTCAACGAGAGATGAAGCTTGTCGTGAAATGTATTCACCCTGTATAAATATCAAAAGTGACTATTTCTCTGTAAGAAAGTGTTTCTAAGAAGTTAATAAATCGAGAGAGAAGAAAAAAGAAGAAAATACTTTCATAAAAGATCAAGTGTCCGTTTATTCTTCCTCTTATTCGATAATATACATACTTTCCCTTAAGAACATCCAGTTTACCATCACCTACTTACTTCTCACCACTTCTCTCTGTATATTATACATTCTACCAATCGATTCCATTAACGTTCCAAAGAACAGAATCGTACAGTTTCACCGTTAAAAAGAAGAAGAAGAAAAATACACAGGAAAGGAAAGTAAGTATAAGGTTAAAAGGATCGTTGTTTAGGATTATAACCAACGCGAGTTTAATAGAGTCGAGTCACGCTCTATACCGCCGATATCCTTAAATCGTCCTCAAACAGAGGAGAGCCGATCGAGGTCTCGATCGTTGACCCACCGATCCGTTTGTTACACATCTCCGGCTTCCCAGCTACTTTCTTCCTCGTTATCCTTCCCTTTTTTTCTCTCTCTCTCTTTCTGCCCGTGGCAGAGTTTGATCGCGCACGATCGAGGAAGAAGAAAGAGCCGCGAGCCAGACCCGAGCCTCCGATGAAGATATCAAACGGATGCACGCTGGATAAAAGAGGTGAAGAGCCACTACGATCGGTAGGTTGTATAAATACTGGCGGTCATGGAGACCAGAGTGCTTCGTAAATATTGATCGTTATTCTTGCGGTTCCCTCGTGGAACATCGGGGGAAAAAAGGAAACCCCGTCTTTCGAAAAAGCCAAATCCTATGTACACAGGAGAGAACGATGCTCATTTCGAGGGTCGTTCTCTCGTCCTGCTCGGGACCAATTCGTTCGGCAACTGTTCGTCCTGCCGGGAAAACCGCGGGCATTCCGGTAGGCAGGTGTGTTCTGGTCGGTTTTCGAAACGACGTTTAAGTTTACGGAAAATTTGCGTTCGACGTTTGATCCTGCTGGTTTCGTGTGCTCCGGGAACTTTCGCCTCGAGTTTGCGATCGACCGCGTTGATTAGTCAACTCCTGGCGCTCTGTGCGTTCAACGAGAAGTTTTTCTTTCGAGATCTGAGAGATTGTAGGAAAATTTCTGGGATTTTTGAAGCGATAGTACTTTGAAGATTTAATCTTTACGATTACATCGTAATTTAACTGCTCGTTGGAGACTGGTTCCCTGGATGATTCGAGGTGGAGTGAATCTGTGAGAAATTGTGTGATTCAACGCGTTATAGGCCACGTCATTCAGATGACTCTTTTTATTCCTGGTAACGGAAAATATCGCGGTTGACTGTTTAACGATTGGAGAGACAGATTTGCTCGTTTTGAATAAGTAAGTAGCGTCGAGTGAGAAATTATTGTTATTGTTGTTGTTGTACATGGATAGGCGTCCTTTAGGTGAGAGATGTGATTTGCATAACAGGTATAAAGATACAATATACGTGAAATAATATGTAAATAGAGGAAATTAAGTGGAGTTATTGCGTAATAGATTAAAAGTTCATTAAGTGTGAATGTTTCTAAAATAAACGTTAAAAGCAGTAATGTTCGATGGTCGACACAAATTATTCCATTAAACCAGACTTAGAAACCTTAAACTTCATTAAACTTAAATAATTCTAAAATAGGAAAGTCAACATTTTTATTTAAAATTCTAAACGTAAAAATTCAAACTGACAAGGTTGTAAATAAAAACTGAATGAGAAAGTAAAGAAGCTTTTTCGTCAGTCAAAAATTCCAACAGTATTCTAAGACCGACACAAATTATTCAATTTACAAACTTTTTTCCTTGCAAAACGGTTTAATACTCTCTCCGATAACCGAACCAACTTCCACGAAAAATTGAATCGAACTGAAGAGAGGCGCAGCCACGCAGGGACGCTCCCTGCGTCGACGCATGGTTCAGCGGCAAAAGTTCCATGGAAAGTTCTCAAACGAGCACCACAGAGGCCCATAATGAATTTTCAAGTGGCCAGGGAAAAGGGACAGCCGAAATCCTGTGCACAC
>NW_017100200.1:1942720-1961135 GCF_001263275.1 Habropoda laboriosa | reverse complement strand
GGGGATTTCAGCTTCTTCGGTTCTCGAGGGGTCTATCGGCGTGGCCTGGTCCAAACCGACTGAATCCGCAGTCATTCGGGAAGGCAGGTGCAACGATCCGGAAATGGTAATTCCGTGGAAAGTCCCTGGGCGAATACCAAATCCGAAAGTTACGCTTACGCTCGGTGGAACGTCGTGCATCAGTGTCGATAATTCAACGGCGTGGATCGTATAATCACCTAATGGTCCTTGACTTTAATATTCCGAGCCGGTTTCATTATTTCCTCACCCCTCCTCCGCCCCTCTTGTTCAGCTATCGGGATCGAGCCGCGAATCAAGAAAGTTGCAGCATTATTAATGCATCGGTATCGATGACGTTACCGTTGCAAATAAATCACCCCGAGGCGCGGACCGATGATAAATTAATCCATCGCTATTGCAGCGATTTATTACGCGGATTTCGACGATCGATCCAACGATAGCGGCTTCATAGACGGCTACCTCTTGTGCGTCGCCTGCGATCTCACAACAGTTCGATTCGGTACTTTGGCTCGCCGTTTTGCGAGAAAGGAACAATCCACATCTTTTCTTTTATAAATTCCGCGTTCAGTTTTACTTGTTTTACGTGCGTTCGCTTTTTGTTTGGTATACTTTGTGGAATTGGTTTAATAATAAGATGTGAGTGATGGCGTGAATGTAATGAGTATATCGTATGATCTCGAGATTTGGTAAACGAGCGGATCATACAGGGTAACTGGGGGTAAAAACAGGTGAAGCGCGTTGTTATTGATATCGGAGAGTACGTGAGAATTTATTGCGAGATATATTTAGAGAGGGACAATCAAATTATCATTATTTCTTTTACGTGTATATATAGTTACTGTTGTTATAAAATATATTCCTATTTAACTTGTTAACAAGTGTTATACAACCACATACTTGACTGCGTCTTTCGAGCAAGATGTAGACTCCAATTTTTAGACTACATTCTTTGAGTAGAATACCTGTAGATTCCAACTTTTACAGAAAAGTTTGATTTTTTTAGGCAGCCATTTGTTTAGCAAATATGCTGTTCGTTGATTAAATTAGATTCTGAGTGGAACGATCTGCATTTTTTGAGTAAAATGTAGACTCGAGACTTTTACAGGAAAACTTGATTTTCTTAGAAAATAAATTTGTTACTGAAAATACTGTTCATCGATTAAATTAGATTCCGAGTGGATGCACGTATTGTCACTGATAAATAAAAGCAGAGTGATCTGCATTTTTTGAGCAAAATGTAGACTCGAGACTTTTACAGGAAAACTTGATTTTCTTAGAAAATAAATTTGTTACTGAAAATACTGTTCATCGATTAAATTAGATTCCGAGTGGATGCACGTATTGTCACTGATAAATAAAAGCAGAATGATTTGCATCTTTCGAGTAAAATATAGAGAAAAGTTGGATGTCACGCTGTTCATAGATTACCACGTCCAAATCGATTAAATTAGATTCTGAATAGAACCACGTACTGTCACAACTAAACAAGTATTGAATTTAACTCTCTCAGAACGCACATAACCCATTTAACTGCTCAAACAAAAATAGATCTCAATTTACTATCCATTACACGCACGACGATCAGTAAGCATATATAAACGCAAAAAAAAGTAATTCGATCACGAAAGGGTGAAACTACATTACAATCCCATTAAAGAAATCTCGAATTACTCGGCAGGCAGCATTAACTAATATCATCGAAACTACGAACCTCCATTCAGAAAAAACGAAATCCTGCTGGCATACATTCATTTCCTCCTAGATGAAATTAGCATATTTCAATAAATTCCGCTGGCAAACTTCTCAAGTATTCGATTCACGGTGTCCAGGATGGATCCAACGTGTGGTCGCACCTTGTAAAATGCTTAACGGCCATCGATCATCATTATTCAACGGCGTTTGCCGAATTCACCGGGCGCGTTCCGTCGTGCACGCACACCCGTACAACACCGTCGTACATTTCCACGATGCTCACCAACCGAGTCGAATCCATTTCACTTCATTACCGATCCATCGCGCGGATCCCCGCTGACCCCTGCCTTGAACTACGATCGGCCTCCGTCCCATCGAATCTCGCGTCTCGATCGTGATTCGGGACGTCTGTTCGCCAGCGTAGTAAACGCGTCACTGACCGTCGCTACCTTCGTCAAACGGATTATTTCTGCTGGCAGAAATAGAGAACGAACCTCGGTTATAGTCGATCGAACGGAAGATTCATCTTTCGATATTCAAACGATATCGCCGATGGTGCTAATTGATCTTCACCTTGGAGAAGAAAGGGAAGAAGAAGAATAGGTATGTCGAGGATCGACACCTGCGCGCGACTCGGCAGATTTTTGGGGAAGGCGCGTGTGGCGGTGAATCGTGAAAGATCGCGGAGAGGGATCCATTAGCCATTAGCGAGCGTTTACGCGCGTCAAAGGTGTCCGCTGGAACAATGGAGCGGCCCGGGTAGAATAGGTTCGAATCGATTTCTACGGGTTTCTTTTATACCGTGTGCCGGTTTCTCTTCTTTGCCTCACCTCGGGCCTCTCGCGCTATCTTTTTCGCATAATGCATTATACCCCCGGTCCCCGCGGCGCGTACGTATTTAATTTGTAAAACGATCGGCTGTCCTTGGCGGCGAGCGTGAGCACTGGCGTCGGGATACGCGTGAACCGGCCGCGATAGAATCTGACTGGAGGAATTTCTTGCCCTCGCGGGCCGGCCATTGTGAAATTTTCCGGTCGTGCATTCATTGTGTACTACCCGCGCCTGAGAATGGACTCGTAGCAGAAGAGACTAACCTTCGATGGAAATTTTCTCGGGAATATACGGTATCGAAATTGCAGATCGATGTGCCGTTTATCTTACACAGGTTTTCTTAATCATTTCACAGTTTCTCGCGGAATTACTGGGATAGTAATGAAGCAACACCGCGGAGGCAAAAATGTAAATATAAATCTGTGAGAAATAGATGATAAAGTATGTGTGAAGATATAGTATAATATAATATGTGAAGAAATGTAATATTTGAAATTTAACCAATGTGAAGAATATGACCATTGTACTATGAAAATTCAAAATATTAATTTTTGCTACAGTTCGAATTTTTCTGTAATCTAGTAATTGGACATAATTTCGATTAATTTATGTTACAATGTCATATACGAAAATGCATCGAACTAGCACTAATTCAATTCTTTCATAATTAACCGATATAATCGGTATCTGTATTTTCATAGATACATCTAATTTTTTCTATTCTTATTTTTCTTACAATTCTTTCGTGCACGTCTTTTCCGTGATTTCTTATTATTTTCATACAGCCGATAAAGCCGTGTAACAACAGTTATCTGTAATCACCGGTAAGATTCCACCTTTAAATCGAAAAGCCCGAGAATTGACACGATTCACAGGGGTCACTTTTGGCGAAATACTCGGAGATCGTAATCTACCGTTAAAATCAAGGAACAAAAGATTCTCTGGAGATGTATCGTCGAGACAGGTCGGCTACGCCACTGAGCGTATCCTGGAATTCGACACACAGCCGATCTCGAGGCGCCAAGACAATGGTCCCTCCCCTCATCCCTCATTGTTTCGACCACGTCTGGAATCTTAAAAGACTATCCATTATTATACTCCCATCGAGAAAGAGAGATGCCATACCCTCTTCTGCCAGGCCCTCTGTCCGCGTAATAATTGAAAGGGCACGGGACACCTGCCCGTGAAATCGACGCATGTACTCCTCTCCGTGGATGTCCGTGAAAAATCGTGCCCCTCTTCGGGGGCGCTTTTGCTTCCTTACTGATACCATCCTACGCGCGCTATACCTACCTACGCATGTGTATACAGCACACTAACTCTGTGTCTTCGTCACGAACCACCCTGTGTGTACGTGCTTAACTCACGTCATTACGCATTTCAATGGCCGACAAATTATCCTCGGATCGCGCGAGCAAGGTCTTGAGGAACTCTTACGTTCGAAGAGGGAAAACGGCGCGCGGTGGTGGTCGTTTGGAAAGCTCGGTTCGTTCAGCCTTTTCAGGAGTCCACGGAGTTACGGATACACAGGTTCGAGGGATTCCACGGGAATCGAACGCGGGCATAATGCAGCCGAGCATACGTGTGCGGGCTGCATAATCCACGGTAAAACGCGCCGCTCGGTATAATGCCTCTGCACAGAGGCATAGGTGTACCATATTACGAGGGAGGAAGAAGAGGCGGGCTGCACTTTATCTACACTCTCACACGCGTCTATTTGTATCTACGTTTATACGCGTTCGCCGGATGCGTGTATATATATGGCGAGAGAGGACTAGAGAGAAATGGGAGAGAAAAGAGGGAGGTTGAAAGAAAGAACTAGAGAGAGAGAGAGAGAAGGGAGAGCAGAGAAACAGAGACTAGTCTCGTTTAGTAGAGAGAAGGAGAGACGGAAAGGCACACAATGGCAAATGGTATTCTATTATTCCAGATGGGCATCTCGCGGTATCTCCCTCGCTCCTCGAGGAATGCAGCTATGAAATCATTCTCCAATATCTCACCGTGGCCTCCTCTTGTTTTCTCCCCCATCCAACCAGTCTCCTTTCCTCCACGGGTAACCACTGTGTCGTCGGTAAAGTAAACCCTAAACCAATGTCAACCCCCTTTCAATTCTATCGTGTCCCTGGCTTCGCGATCGTTCATCATCCTACCGCTTTAATAATCCTCTTTCCCGCGGTGGTGCATATTAATCGCGAGCTCGTGTCACGTGAAATCAACGTTCAAGATTGATAGCGTTTAAATTGATCTAAATTCTCGAAAGTTGTCGAGGAGAAGGGAGACGGTAAGCGTGCAAGGAAACTGCGCGATAACGAAATCGATAAGGCAAAGCACCGTGGCACGCTGTGTTCTTTTATTTAATAGCAGACGTCTCGACGAGCAACAGACAAGGATCCTCTCCTCCCTCTTAATGCTTTCATTTCACCGTTACAACGAAGAATCATGGTCGCTCATTTTTTCAACCCCCTGCACACACGCTGTACACAAGGCTATATTTAAGGCCTCGCCGTGGTTCGTCTCTCCTCCCACTGAAAACACCACTGTCTCTGCGGTTAGGAGGGAATAAGAAATTGCGGGCAATGATTCGGAACAGGTCCCTATCCTGCTCTCCTCCGCCGACGTTTTTTCGTCGCACCGTCGTTTGTTTGCCCCGTTACTTCTCGCGCCGGCACACAGGAAATATGCGGTCCGTGGAACGAACGCCTGTCTTGGAGCGAGAGGCGGGTACTATGCTCGTTTGTAACGCAACATTTATGTGCCTTCGATCCTTGTGAACTTTGCCAGATACGTTACTGTCTTCCTTCTTTTTTCTCTCTTTCATTCTTTTCTTTCACATCCGTTCTCAACGGGATAATATTATCGACTTTTTCTCTCTCGCTCCGAATTATCCTCCCTTTTCTTCTCCCCTTTTGCAAATTAGTCTTCAGATAATTATGAAAATGATTGAAACAGTTTTTGCGCGTAGTGTAATGGAAGATTCGACGGTAGAACGAGGAACATTTGGGTGAGAGCTGTTCAACGGATTATTGGATAGGTGGAACAGCGTTAGGGGACGCTTTTAGAGAGTATCCAAAGATAGCTCTTTACGGCTAACACCACTGTGAGACGGAATTACGAATGTTTGGCATTCAGGGATTAAAGCCAGGAGTTGGAAGGGAGAAAGGAGGGTAACAGAACTCGTAACTTACCGGGGAACAGATTTCGTATCGATACGAGCTTCCTAATTTTATATTCTTTTTTAAGACGAGAATTTTTTTCTTTTTTCTTATTTTAAACCGGATACCAAAGGTACGGAAATAACGCAGGAATATTTGAAGGAAGAAAATTATCTTTCACGCTACTGGTGACGGTAATACGGGGTGTAGTAATTAGGATTAGCATAGATAGGAAGAGATATAGTAGTTAATAAGCATGTAAATATCAACCCTTATCAAGGGACAAAATTGTAAAGGCGACAAGGTCCGACACCCGCGCGTTCGCAAATAATAACACTCTCGAGGATGATCGTGGAACAGGTGAAACGTTTCAACCCGTATGAGATCGGCTCAGTGATGTTTCGCCCCTTCGAATCTATCGCAGAGTATCATTGAGTACGACAGGTGTGCTACGCGGTGAACGAGAGAGTTCGGTAGCTTTCTCGCAGAAGGCGAGTCTAAACGCAATTTCACCTGCCACGGACTCTGCCAGTTGTCCCTCGGACACGTACTTACACGCGGGAATCTGCTCGTTAGCGTTTTTAATATCCGCCTTCGTGTCGATGAATCCGGCCATGTGGTCGATTTGCTTGGGAAGATTGCTGGAATTCGTGTGATGTCGAAGAAGGGAGATAATTCAGCTAAATTTCTGTTCTCATTTTTTTTTTTTTTGCTAATTTTGTCTAGAAATTCTAGATTGGAACACTTTTTTTGTTCAATTCTTTGCTCTGTTTAGGTATGTAGTGTATTTTTACAAAGAATTATATATCTTTATGATAAGAGCTGCAAAAGGGGTTAAACCTATTTTCAACTTTCTGTGGGAAGCACTTTAACTCTTGTCTGTACGCGTGTCCCAATTACTTTTTTCAAAAAATTTGTTGGATATTTAGTGATCATCGATTGTGTAATGGATCGGCACTAAATTGAGATCAATTTCAAAAAAGTCTACAATATAAGAAAAATATCTCGGTACTATAAAAGATAGAGCCAAATTCTGAGAATAAGAGAAACTTAAAATGTTCCTCAATACCAGCATGAAAGAAGCATAAAAGAAGAACCTCAGTACTTGAAAAAGAGGGGCAACTTCGAGAAATAAAAGAATAATGTTTAAAGTAAAAAGAGAAACACGCCAGCAGCCACGTAAATCGAAGGATTTTGGAATCTTCTGCAGTTTCCTAAATATCCTCCATAAATAACAATCAGACTCCTGAAACGTCTAAAGTAACGTCGAAACGGTGAACAAGAGAGCTACTTTCCAAGTAGCGAACGGTGATTCTACGACAGGCAACGATCAAGCCGCGGTGGCCGGCAAGATTTACAGTCAGTCGATAGGATCTCGAGAGCACCGACGTCCGCCGCAAGGAGTTAAAAACAATTACGTTAATCGTCCGCGGGGTAATTAGCCGCGATCGGTAGCGAGCCGTTCTCCAGCCGATGCATCTGCCCCTTTTATAGGGATAGGGAGGAGTCCACTCGAGACCTTCCGTCCTGTCGCCTGTAGGCAGAGTCTCGTCGAATCGCGAGGAGATAACGATCGAGAATTCGCGTTCGAATCTTCCGTATTCGAGATTCCATAAGGGGCGACGAGTAGCCCGTAAAGTAAGCTTAATCGTGAATTATTGCACCGAGATCTGACAAACTCGACGCGATAATTTTCACTCGGCTATTTTCACGAGTGTAAAACAGCAAATTTATCTTCCTTTATCGAACTTAAACTCCATCGGCGATTCGAGAGTTTGAAACAATGCAAAAAGAAGATGAGTATTCCGACTTTTGCGAAAATTGAAAATTTTACGATTCCGTGAAGGGCGAGGAGTAGCTCTTATAGGAGGCTTAATCGTGAATTATTCTCCTAAGATCTAGCAAATCTATTCTAATTCTAAAAATTCAAATTTATCTCCCTTTCTCAAATTTAAATTCCTCTCGTCCTTAGATCTAGCAATGATTCGAGACTTCGAAACCACGCAGGCAGAAAATGAGAATTCTGAATTTCGCGAAAATTGAAAATTTCACGATTCCATAAATGTCGCGTACAGTAAACTTAATTGCGATTGATTCCCTTAAAATCTAATTTTCATTCCGTTATTTTCGCAATCGTAAAGCCTCAAATTTCAATTCCTCTCATCTCTAGATTCACCAACGATTCCAGACTTTGAAACAATGCAGAGAGGAAATGAGAATTCCGAATCCCGCGAGAATGTCCTAAAAATCCCCGGAGACTGCTACAGTATTAACGTCGATGCACCATGACCGACTTCGTTTCTCTTTAGAGTGCAAGCCTTTGTGTCCGCACGCACACCACCCACTGATTTAGCCTTAATTAATTTAGGTCCAGGCTTTAATGCACACTCAGAGATTCCGGGTGCCTTTGCCTTTGTCTCTGTCGCGATCAGACGACGTGGACGTGTACAGTTACGTCGCGGCTGTGCATGTATGTGTCGCGTAATGGCGTAATGCTCGATCGGAATATCGAACACTTTCTCCGTGGCCGGGTATCGATAATGCTTGGATTTATTGGCCGGTGTTTAGCCGGTGGCCCAGATTCTTCGTGGCCGTCTGCGGGCTCCGTATGCGGGCACAATGTGAATTAGCTTCGCACGTTAATAGTCTGTATAAAAGCGTGGGCGTGGTAATAAGTAAGGTTTATGCCTTCTTTCGGCTATAAAGTTGATCGATAAAGCTAGAAACTACATCGGTCCGGTATGCGTCCTTTTTTCTTCTTCCCTCGCGCTGTTTGATTCATAACGGCCGGCTACGTTTCGACGCCGATATTTATCTTCTTCCGCTATAACCCGTGTCTCGGTCTCCTTCCCTCCTGGGAACACGCGCCTTTTACCATTCTGCCGGCGTACGCAAATCGATCGCTTTGAACGATCCTGCTTGCACACTAATGCGTGTAGCAGTACAGTCGTCTCTTTGGTGGCTTGTTTTTTTCATTTAATAATAAAAATAAATAGTAGATAGCAATTGTTACGTGGTGAATTTACACTTTTTCCCTAATCCTTGTGTTAATAACCACAATTGTCCACTTTATCGTCCAACTTTAGTAGTTTTTTGATAACAAAATAGTAAACTTGAGGCAAACACGGATGGGAAATGTGTGAAATAGCAACGATCCGGCCGGATATTAAAATCTTCTAACGGGAAGATCAAATATTTTAAGTGAGAAAGTGGTACCGTACTAAATACCTCATAATTCAGCCAATTTTGAATATTTTCACTTGGAAAAAAATTGCGAATGCTCCTGAAACATGAATAAATACGTGTGCAAAAATCGATACTGAAAGGTTTTATACTTCCTTTGTAAAAAAATCTCTAAGATAACCTGAAAAATGGCACTCTAGACTAGAAAATCCAGGAACAATAAAAAGGACATATGACCTGGTTCATCGCGTCACTATGAAACCACGTAAAAAGTGAGAATTGCATTAATAATAATAATAATTCGAATGTAAAATATCCGGTTAAATTTGATATCGATTCGATATCGGTGTGTAAAACTTTCGTCGGATTTTAATTACCGCGGCAATTATCACGTTTCGAGTTACGATCGCGATAATGAACCGAATACCTCGAACGAGAGGGATCATCGTCGAATTAAATAAATTACTCAAAATCGTCGTTAGCCCGCTCCTATGAATTAATTGGCTGTGTACAAATTAACGCGTTGACATCGTGCCGCGTTACATTGTTGCTCTACACGTGCGTCTGAATTATACACCGCTATAATAACGGCAATATTCAATTGTCATGATAACGTTTAATTAATTACATCAGTGCCGGGGTGAACCTCAACGAGATACACAACGGTTTTCGCGGTGGCACGCAAATTGCAACTGTTTGAAAATATTTAAACAGAGGACAGGATCGACTAATTGTACGCGGTGAAATGTTGCCCGTCGCGAGTACACTCATTTTTGGTATAGCAATAAAACCGACGAAATGAATTTCCCTTTTGATAGACGAATTCGTAACGAAGAACCGCGCAGGTAGACAAGATAACGATAGAAGAATTCAGGTAGAAAATAGCACATGTTGTTAGCATTGTAACGGCAATCAAAGCACATTCTCTAGTCGCCCATCTAACCGGGAACCGGACTGAGCATTTCAGAACTGGACTAGGTGGCGAACCTATGACACGCGTGTCAAAGCTGACACGCCAAGACATTTTGGGTGACACGCGTCGTTTACGGACGAAACCGAGCAGATCACAAATAATCATCACACAAACAACAACGAAAAACAACGGTGTCTATCTTCCATCAACGAGGTTCAGAATCGTTACTTCGGTGCTGAACCATAGCGAGTCCGTGATCGTACAAGATCGTAACGCTCGCAACATTATGGATATTTCTAGATGTGACACGGCACCTGAGTTGAGCTAGGTGTTTTCCCAATTTTGACACACCGAGCTCAAAAGGTTCGCCATCACTGCTGTGGAACAAAGACACAGACCTGATTTCTTGTAAAAGTTGCATTATAAAAATCACACCTTGGCAATGAATAAAGTTCAGTCTCTAACAGTAATTACCGTTGTTAAACGTCTCTCTGCAGGAAGCCTTTAGATTTTAGAAGAGTAATTACATTTGCGACGTATCGACGTCTTCCGATGTTCTCCGGGAAGAATTAGACTGATCTAAAGCAAACACCGGAATCGGGTACCTCCATTCGACGTTTTCCTTCTTTTTTATTAGAATTAAATAAACCCCGTTACAGTATTAATGTGTTATCTATTAACACTAGAATTACCGACCGGGTCAAAATGATCGCATCTTTCGAGGAAACGTGAATGTTCAATACTGGTAAGTGTTATCATTTGTAACTTTCCGAATTTATTTTCTAAAGGTATGCTTCTATCTGTATCGATACGAATCGAATTTTCCAATTACGGTTAACTTACGTAAAAATTCACTTTTGTAAAGTCGGTAATGTGTCATTCTGACTCGGCTGGTAATTCTAATGTTAATAGTTGAAATCAACGACTTACTAATTTTTGGCGGTATATTTATTTTATTCGCCGAACAAAATTTGGATATTCACGAAGATTCTGTGGAGGTTGACAAGGGTCTGCAAGTGACATTTGTGGATTTTACTTATAATTACAGCAGACTCCCGAATAACGCGGTTAATACGTAACGCGTTGTATGAATTCGCGTTATAAGAATTGATGCTGTACGAGAATTTTTCACGTTTGGAATGATTATCGCCATGCCAGCTGTTATTTTCTATATTTTATCAAATAGGACAGTTTTTTTATAACGATGAAGAAAACAGCGCAATGCTCAACTAAAATAAATTTAATTTTTAAACGCGGACAATTCCTGTATTTTACGAGGAATCGCGTTATACGAAGACTACAGTCGCGATACCTTTGACACGTTGCAGGAATTCGCGTTATACGGGAGTCTACTGTATAATAGCCTGCCTTGTTTGGCAAATAGCCTACATCATTATGGATTTTATATAGAGAGACTTGCCAGTTGTTCGCGACATATGCGAGCTTGATGAACTAGAAAGCTATCCTACCTACGAACTCATTATTGTCGCCCGGGAAAAACAATATATTCGAACGCGATATGGACGAACGAATCGAACATCGTGTCATCTGCGGGTTTTGTGTGCCAGGAGGAATAGTTGTGGCAACTGTGAGTGGCGATCGCAGGTGGTCAGCGTGAAATTGGGGAAATAATAGAGCAAACGATACCGGGGGATGGTGAATTGTTACGAATAATTCTGGATACTCAAGAATGCTTTATGAAGGAACAAATGAGTTCAGTGTACGTGTGTATGGATCATTTCCATTATATTCAAATTTCACGTGGAAAGCCTCTTTTCTTCCATCCTTCGATTATACAGGTTAACAGAGAAATGTTTTAATTGACCACTTTAAACATCTACAATTAAACGTACTTTTTACTTATTTTGTACCAATTATATTAACAGTAAGACGAGATCTGGAAGCAGTGACCCAATTATTATAGGAATCTACCGTTGTTACAGAAGTCGTGATAAATTCACTTCGAGTGACTTCGTACGTTGTGTATCTCAAATGGGATTTTATATTCATATTTTACGTACGCTGTGGAATAATCCTTACTTCTGATTTTATTAGTTATCGGATAATTTCGCATATTTATTATGGAAATTCGAGTCAGCATATCATGCAGAAGTATTTTGATAGGCGTACGTTCGGCACGATATTGCTTGTAATCTGTTTTTCATCTTAAATTGATCACGTACTGTTCACAATTCCTGGAGAAAAGTTCATTTTTACGCACCGAGTAAATTGCTTAGGGCAGAAAATAAAATGGAGCACAATTTCTTTTTGCAAAGGAGAAAAATATCACTGAAAAAGCAAATATAGTTTATCAATTTTACAGAGAAGGCGATCTATCGGAAAAAATTGTTTGCAAACTTTAAACATGGAAATTTCGATTTCAAAGAAAGAAGGGACGAAATTTTTTAGAAAATGGAATTTTCAAATTACCAGAAAGGCAGGTAAAAGTTATAAAAATAAAGAAATTACTGCTTTGAAATGTTTACTTGTTTACTTAAAAATTGGAACGAACTTTCCGGACAAGCCGCTATGAAATATTTCACAATCCACAAGTAAAATGTTAAAAAATGCTTTTCAGTTCGTGAAAAGGTCCAAATTTTTTTAACACTCTGTAACGCCACGTGACTTGAAAGTTTCGTGTCCATTTATCCATACTTTAGAAGTTTTACCGTATTTATTTCAATTTCTTCGCAATAAATATAAAATTATAATCAACCGTAATTGCCCGCCATCTCAACTTCACATTGTTCCTAAATCTAGACTTCGATTTGCATCACTCCCCGGAATTAGGCGTTCCATACTTCCCAACTACAGTAAATTCTCCACAAGTGTCAGACCGCAAGGAAACTAAACCGGACACTCGTAGAGTCAGGGACTACGTTTTCGAGCCTCGCGCCCGCCTTTGTAGTTTTCCGAACGAAGACAAGGACAGCGAATAAAAGATAAGCATGAAACGTGAGTCGAGGCAACCAAGCGATTTAAATATCAACTTTTTACAAGTGTTACAAGAAGGCTGAGTGTGTACAGGGTGGACATAGGCTAGCTAGTAGCCCCCGACCACTCTATTCACATCTCAGAACCTTCAGGTCAAAATACGCCGCGAAGTGTCTATGGCCCAGTATAAAGGGTGAATAAATTCGCGGGACATCGGGGGGTCCTTATATGCCTGCGGTACCCTCTCCCCAAAGTCATTAGCAAAATCGTCGGTTAGGTCAGGCGGGAAATTTTCGCGGGAGATTTTCGCGGGAGATTTCCGATATCGTAACACGGTATAATTTATCAATTTTCACAATTTTGTTATAAATTTATACTTCCGACAATTTGTTATAACATTGCATATAACAATTTATACGTTTTTACAATATTCTTCAATGGAAACATAGGTTTTAGCGTTCTCGTTACTTACTCGTGGTTAAATTAATTTCGTAGGGATTAAAAATCAGGTTGACCTGTGGTCGTAGATTAAAAATAACCATAGTACAGCTAAATTTATCGTGTTAAATAATTCTTCTTACACGAATGAAAAATGTATTCAACGTTTGTCTGTTATAATATCGTGAAATGAATTATTTGTGCAGTTCTGTGCATTTTCTGTGCAGTTCAACCTAATTTACTTAAATTTACATTGCGAGACAGTATACTGTAACAAGTAGTAACAAGCAAACGTTGAATAAATTCCTAATTCGTATTAAAAAAATTATTTAACACAATAATTTCAGCTTTATTATGATTATTCTTGATAAATGACCACAGGTCAACTTGATGTTTAATCGTTATAATTTTTAAATTCAGTGTGAATAGAGAAAATGTGTAATATAATTCATTTCACGATATTATAACTAATAAACGTTGAATACATTTTTGATTCGTGTAAAAGGAATTATTTAACACGATAAATTTAGCTGTACTATGGTTATTTTTAATCTACGACCACAGGTCAACCTGATTTTTAATCCTTACGAAATTAATTTAAGCACGAGTAAGTAACGAGAACGTTAAAACATACGTTTCCATTGAAGAATATTGTAAAAACGTATAAATTGTTATATCCAATGTTATAACAAATTGTTATAAATTTATACCAAAAAATTGTGAGAATTAATAAATTATACGTTATTATAACATTACAATAGAATGCGAAATAGAATTACGAAAGAATCGGCGATTTTCTGCGAAAAACGAAGGATTTCCCGCGAAAAGTGACCGATTCCCGCGAGAAATTATCGATTTCCCGCGCAAAGTAGTCCGTTTCCCGCGAAAAGTAGTCGATTCCCGCGAAAAATTGTCGATTCCCGCCCGAATTATTAACGACTTTGCTAATGATTTTGGGGAAGGGGTACCGCAGGTATAAATAGACCCGCGAGCTCCGGCGAAATCATTTACCCTTTATACTGGGCCCTAGACACTTCGCGGCGTATTTTGACCTGAAGGTTCTGAGATGTGAATAGAGTGGTCGGGGGCTACTAGCTAGCCTATGTCCACCCTGTACACACTCAGCCTTCTTGTAACACTTGTATACATTAGAATCAGTTAGAATTTCTATTACTAATTATTAAACAAATTTTAACAATTACCGGCACTCGCTAGGCACGTAATATCAGACTTTAAATACTCGACTTCGAACTTCGGTTTAGTCATAATTCTATTAATGTTATAATAACGTATAATTTATTAATTCTCACAATTTTTTGGTATAAATTTATACTTGCAACAATTTGTTACAACATTACATATAACAATTTATACGTTTTTACAATATTCTTCAATGGAAACATAGGTTTCAGCGTTCTCGTTACTTACTCGTGGTTAAATTAATTTCGTAGGGATTAAAAATCAGGTTGACCTGTGGTCGTAGATTAAAAATAACCATAGTACAGCTAAATTTATCGTGTTAAATAATTCTTCTTACACGAATGAAAAATGTATTCAACGTTTGCTGGTTACAATACCATGAAATAAATTATATTATACGTTTTCTCAACCAAACTGGACAAAGTACAACTAGTACTTATCGAAATGATTTTTCTCTCTCGAAGAAATAGAGTTTGTATTGTGAGAACGTATAAATTGTTATATGCAATGTTATAACAAATTGTCGGAAGTATAAATTTATAACAAAATTGTGAAAATTGATAAATTACAATTCTGCCTGAATTTTTGATATTCAGAAAAACACAGGTAAACTTCCATTGCATTTAAACGATATTCTTCACCAAACTGGACAAAGTACAACTAGTACTTATCGAAATGATTTATCTCTCTCGAAGAAATCGAGTTTGTATAGTGAGAACGTATAAATTGTTATATGCAATGTTATAACAAATTGTCGGAAGTATAAATTTATAACAAAATTGTGAAAATTGATAAATTACAATTCTGCCTGAATTTTTGAAATTCAGAAAAACACAGGTAAACTTCCATTGCATTTAAACGATATTCTCCACCAAACTGGACAAAGTACAGTAAATTCTCTACAAGAGTCAGTAAGTTTACTAATACACTTATACTTGAATAAATTGAGGTGAAAACAGTGTAACGACGTTCCTCACCCACCTCAACTCTAAGCACATATTTATCAGATAAACACCTTCCTATTCGCGAAATTTTACGAGTATACACGTACACCACGATATGAACACGTTCACGTTCATTATGTCGCACGTTTGTGGAAAAATATATGGATCGGAAAATTCACTCACCGTTCTCCGTCGTCGTTAAAGGCATAGTCCCCCAAGATGAGATCACGAAGTCGATATCTTGGTGGTAGAATCAGCGGTAAGCAAGGATCTGGTTCGTTCATTGTGCGCAACGCGTCCTCCAAATTGGAAAACTCCTTCGTGATTATTACGGTGTAGCCCTCGAAAATTTCGAGGGTATCACGAAAAAAATTATTCACTACCGATACCGTTACACTTTCGCGAGCTACATTTACACAATCACCGCGTGACACCCTGAAACGTAGAAAAAAAAAAGAAGATTAGATATAGGATTTGTATCAAGAGATAAGAAATACGAGAGAAATGTTTCAACTAAAACCAACAATATTAGATACAGTTAACAATAATGCTAACATGACGATCCTGGTTCTAATAAACAGACCTAGATAATCGCTAAATTATAAACTCCTGAAACATAAATTATTCAAATTCAAATTGCAGTATATAAAAATTCTGATTCTAATAAATAGACCTAGATAATTGCTAAATTATAAACTCCTAAAATATATATTATTAGAATTGAAATTGCAGTATATAAAAATTCGCAACAGAAAATAGTGTTTCTTCGAACGACGCAAGAATTAGGGAAGTCGACTGTCCTCGTAGATGCAAATTCGCGTAATTAAGAACCACCGCTCTCCTTCACGAAAAACTGAAGTACATTTATACACTTCCGGTGCATGTGCATATATTTATACGAATATACACTGTGTGTTATAACCATAAAACCACCTCAATATTTTCAATTCCCATATATTGTTGTTAAAATAATAACAAACGAAGTATGTCGCGTTTAAAAGCCTATTGAAAAACAATGTTTCCCCAGAAAATGGGAAAAACGGTAAGAAACTGATTTGTTGTGGTTTCATAACTATAACACATCTTACTACGACAAAAATAAACTTAGGATGCAATAAAACGAAATTACAGCAATAATTAATCTAATCGGTAATGCGTATGTCCTCCTTTATATTCAATTATATACATACATACTTATTATCTAATTACATTATTCACGCATATACATACTGCGAAACTGCAGCTATGCAGCTCACAGGAACACACTGATCGTTTGATTCTTCTCCCAAGTTCGGCTGTTCGTTGTGTACTTGAATCCGGTGTCGGTGCATCTTGTACGCAGCGATAATTGATGAGGAATTAGTTCACGCGAACGAATACGCATTATCTAACCTAACCTATCTAATTCGTCGTGATAAGGGAAATTGTAAAGGTACGCTAACTACGTAAATTTTTTGGAAATCCGCGTATAATCGAAATCGCCTTGTTCGAGGGAGCCCTGTATTCTCTACAAGCCTACGGTCGCACGGTATAAGCGTCGTTCTTCGACGCGCTCGTTCGACTGTCTCGTAAACACTGACTGAGGACGTGTCGTCCTGCCCGATTTCTGATCGCTGTACGCTCGCAACTGTTCTGGGAAAAATTTTAGGCCTTAACTTCTTAGAACTCGTGATATTTCTTGCGAGCCAAACATAAGAAACGCGAGCCAGGGTCGTTGTACGTTCATCGAGGAAAACAAAGCTAGAGTAAAGCTATCGCGAGTTGCTCTCGAGAGTATCTATCGCGAGTGAACAGTGCGTCTGAGAGTGACTGTCTGAGAGTATCTCTCAACTCTCTGAGAGTTGATATATTGCGACTTTCCCTCGATTGGATACGAAATCGTATTGCTGTCGACAGTTGCTTCGCAAACACGTAGCGTGTTCTCGAGAGAACTCTCGTGCGAGTGAAAAATGTGAGGAAGAAATATTGGTCGAGAAATAAAATTACCGATTTATAATCGAGATACCACGTTGTTCGAGAGAGCACTGTAATACGCTCATTTGTGCATAACGGTATGTTTTATGAAAATAAATAGAAGCGAACACGAGGACAAAGGTCATCGCCCTGCATAATTTAGAAGACACCCGGCCTTGCCACGATGTTAACCCAGATAGTTAGACCCCATTTCCAGTTACTCCGTGATCATAATATAGAACCTAACAACGTCGGGGTCGTGAAACTAATCTTGGATTCAGGAACCTTCGAATTTACAACTTGGAGTTCGTAGTACCAATCCAG
The DNA here is from genome assembly GCF_001263275.1 of Habropoda laboriosa. Classification (NCBI taxonomy): domain Eukaryota; kingdom Metazoa; phylum Arthropoda; class Insecta; order Hymenoptera; family Apidae; genus Habropoda; species Habropoda laboriosa. The sequence goes on along the minus strand of NW_017100200.1, from coordinate 1,943,550 downwards.
GCCGTCCTAAGGTCGAAGGACCTCAAGATTCGCGAGATTGAGGTTCACGAGCTCGATCCCAGGTCAAGAGACCACCGATGAGGGTCACCGTAGTGGTTTTTAGTGAGTAGAAATCTCACACTACCTCGATCTGGCATTGGGTCCTTCAATCTGGCATTGGGTCCTTCAATCTGGCTTTGGGTCTCTCAATCTGGCATTGGGTCCTTCAATCTGGCTTTTTGGGTCTTTAAATCTGGCTGTGGATCTCTCAATCTGGATTTGGGTCTTTAAATCTGGCTGTGGATCTCTCAATCGGGCTGTGGATCTTTAAATCTGGCATTGGATCTTTAAATCTGGCTTTGGGTCACTCAATCTGGCTTTAAATCTGGCATTGGACAACTGGTGGAACCAAATTTCGAGGCTTGGAGGACTCAAATCTAGCTGATGGAACTAAAATTCAAGGCTTAGAGGATGCAAATGGTTCACTGAGGGAATTTCAGACTCCATGGATCTGAGAGGAAGATGAGATGCAACCAAGTCCATGTTGCAGTGGTCAGCTGTGAGTTCTGTGAATGGTGAGTCGCATATTTCCTTTTTCTTTTCTTTTTATATTCATTATGTATTATTTCCAGTTCAGAAATTTTACCACTTTCTTCCAGAATATACACTCGTAATTTATTTATTTGCAATGAATAACCCAATTTACTGATTTTCAGAAGTTACAAAATTTCTAATTTCTTAATTTTTACTAATTTTCAGAAGTTACAAGTATTCCTTTAGCTAGAACAATACTTTTCTCAAAATATCGACGATATATCAGAATTTATCGAAATTACAAAACGAAAATATAT
>NW_017100200.1:1940491-1941244 GCF_001263275.1 Habropoda laboriosa | reverse complement strand
TTCACTGTCACGCCAGACAGTGAACGTGTTAATAAGTAAGTGTTGTTCAAATTATATCGTGTTTGATATCATTTTCATCAGAAAAATCTCACCAACATGTTAAAAAAAATTTCAGATGAAAAAAAGGAAAGTTAAAGAAATTATATTTTTCTATTATGATTTGTCGAGCCGTGTAATCTCGTAAAGGAAACCGACTGGTGTAGCGTTACGCGCTTGACTGACTGCGAGCGAGATAACATGGGCGCAGCAATGACGCAGTCCTGGGCGTACGACCATCTATACTGTCACTTGTAGAATCCAAACTAACTGACTCTTGTAGAGAATTTACTGTATACTGTATTTAGTACCTACGCGTGGACGCTGATATATATTTTTTCTTTGCTTCTTGTTAAACTCTTCTTTTTGCATAGTGTCGCACCTTCTTGGCGTATAAATAAAGAGCAATTTCATAATTGAGAAACACCACATCTGATAATTTATTGCCTAAATCCAATAAAAATGAACGAGTTCACACTTCGTTAACTATATCTACATGTAAACTACTACAAAATAACACTAATTATTCGTCTCACGAACGAAGAGAAATGAACACTCCAATAACTACATTTACAAGTAAACTGTCACCGAATAACACTAATCATTCTTCTCACGAACGAAGCAGAATCGTGTTACAGAGGACCAAAGTTAACCCGAGAAGACTCGCAGAGGTCCACTTTAACGCTGGCCAATATCCTTTCCCAATCACATTCCTCA